>NW_023270232.1:1042503-1081452 GCF_011800145.1 Mirounga leonina | reverse complement strand
ACTGGCAAGGGGTCTAAGGTACCTGCTCCTTCAGGAACCCAGGGTAGCGTCCAATCCAAAGTGTCAGGTGAACGATAGGTGTTATTTCATAAATCACCAATGGTAGAGGGTTGATGCCAGTGTCAGCTGAGGTTTTTTGAAGCTAAAGTCCTGGAACATGTTTGGGATCTGGCTCTTAAATGCTATTAGGCGTTTGGGGCCTAAGATAAAACTCAGAGTATGATTAACTTTCTTGCTTCTCCCTTGAAGTGGGAACATAAATTCTTTGGCTTATTCAGAGACAAAATATACAGTCTGAGTAAATGGGGCCTAACAGAAGATCAACAGAGACGGAGCCTTTCGAAAATGGAGTCCCTTCAGCCTCCCTACCTCCAAGGGAAATTTTGTGAACTGGACCCACACTGAAAATAGTGCTTTCTACGGGGGAAATCGGAGGGGTAGACGAACCATGAGAGACGATGGACTCTGAAAAACAAACTGAGGGTTCTAGAGGGGAGGGGGGTGGGAGGATGGGTTAGCCTGGTGGTGGGTATTGAGGAGGGCACATTCTGCATGGAGCACTGGGTGTTATGCACAAACAATGAATCATGGAACACTTCATCTAAAACCAATGATGTAATGTATGGGGATTAACATAAGAATAAAAAAATTAAAAAAAAAAAATAGTGCTTCCTAAAAATACAAGCGCATTTGGGGAATTTTGAAGCATACTATATTAATCGAATAGATCTTTCAAAAGTTTATTGGTTGTTTTTCAGAACTGAGTATGTCATTAAAATGTTTACAAATTACATAAGCATGATTCTAAACTGAAGCTTTAAACTCGTGAAATGTGAGCCCTTCCTAAAATAGAGATGATTACTACAGTCAATACGGGTTCAGAAAGAAAAATTTTCTAAATTAATTTTGCTGCTTTGATAGAATGAATAAAATGACATTAGGAATGATATTATAGACTAGATACACAGTAAGGATTTGTTACTGCTGTCTAAGATGATTTGGTAGCTAACATAAAGAGATCTAGAATGTATGAACAAAAAAGAACTTTAACATATACATATGTATACGTATATATATTGTTGTTTTGTTTTGTTTTCTTGTTATTTCTTTAGCTGCCTGATGGAGATCTCTGTCTATTTGTAAAAAATGGTAAGTCTTTCTTTTTTCATCATTCATTCGTGAGTTATATTTATAATTTGAATTTTACAGTTAAAATTATGAGGAAAATCAATCTTTTTATATTTTGGAATTAATTCTGAAAGGACTTTGCTGGATTAAAAAAAATAGTGGTATCTAATAAATGGCCAATAAGGAATGTAAATATAGTTGTTATGCAACAACAACAAGCAAAATATGTAATCTTTTTGTTCATTAAAAATCCATTCATGCTAATATTCTTTCATTTTTTTTCAAAAGCTGAGACAGACTGAAAAAGAGAGAAGCACTGATTTTTCCTCCTTAATTTATCAACACTTTTATCACCTTCTTGCAGTTTCTTTACTTCTCTCCCATAAAATTTTTATGGAAATTAGCTTCTCTTTAGAGAGGACATTTGTCCACCAATAGTTCCTTCAAGAATTTCACCTAACTCCATGTCAAATAATAATAGACAGCAAAAGCTCTCTTTCCTAAATGTATTCCTCTACCAGGTGTGGTAAATGTGTGACTAATGATTACTGCTTCCTGCTGTGTCTTGCTTAGTTTGGTAATTAGCTCTCTCAGCTGCTCTCATCGTAAATGAAGGGGTCCTAGTGAGTCATTTAAAGAGGCTGAATGAATGGATAATCCATCATTTAGTCTTTTTGAAAAAGCCCATTTATAGGGGAAGCGCACTAGGTGGTAAGTAAGCTTCAGCAGGAGAACTTGTCAAAACATAATCTAGTTTTATTTGCATCGGATATTTTCAAAGTCAAATCTCATGGTCTGTTATTTGGAGTTTTTAATGTCCTTCCTTGTTCTACCTTAAAAGTGATAACAATAGAGGAGGAAAGCATGGAGATTAAAATATGCATGTGCCAAATGTTTGAATATGTCCTTAATTATAGCAGATATTAGGCAAAGAAATCATGAGTATGTTGGAAAAAATCTTGCAATCTGAGCAATATGTTAGAAATAATGCCTGAAAATTTGCAACCCTGCCTTAAAAGACAGATGATTATAGTTGTGTCTTTGAGAAAGCTATCAATTCGTTTAGTGTATTGTTAGAAACCCGTGTTTTTTGTTGTTGTTGTTTTTAACAATTTCTGGTATTTTTTTTTCAATTTCTGGATTTTTATGCAGATAATGCAAATTTTCTCAATGGAACTGGGGATGGAAGACAATGCACATCACAGCAAAAATTGCAATGGCAATCTTAAACAGATGAGGAAGACTCTGTGAAAGACTCTTTGAATAGGAGAGAAAGACCAGGACTAAGTCTGAACTTAACCCCACTAAAGCAGGGAAGTGGTAGGGTTTAAAGCGTGGCATAAACTGGTGGGAAAGTACTGTAGGATATTAGTCCATCTGAGCTTGCTAATTGGCTTTATCTTTAAGACAGGAGGTAATTTTACAACTTGGAGCAAAGCATTCATCGAAGTTAGGCTTCTACTCTCTCTCAGAAACTAGGAGGTGGAGTGCTATCTCCTTTCATGATATTTCCAGGTTGTGAATCTGGCAAGAAGCTTTAAAAGAATATACAGACATCTCGGGCACCTGGGTGGCGCACTTGGTTAAGCGACTGCCTTCGGCTCAGGTCATGATCCTGGAGTCCCTGGATCGAGTCCCGCATCGGGCTCCCTGCTCAGCAAGGAGCCTGCTTCTCCCTCTGACCCTACCCCCCTCTCATGTGCTCTCTCTCTCTCATTCTCTCTGTCTCAAATAAATAAATAAAATTTAAAAAAAAAAAAGAATGTACAGACATCTCAAAGAAGCAGAGAAAAAGAGTTGCAAGTTTTCTAAAGTAAGTTTTCTGAGATGAGGGAGATTAGGACTTAATATCAGGAGGAAAATTGTTGAAAATGTAGTCAAGTTATGGGGAACATGAAGGCCTTCTTTGTCATGGGCCTAAAGAAGGGTACACTAGAGACTTTATTTTCAACTTTTAATTAAAAATGTAACTAAAGAAAAATATGAAAATATTTTCAGATTTATGAAGACTTTGAAATGTTGAAAATATTATTCACTTATGATCATTATAGTATTAACTATTCCATATGTTGGCAATATTACAAAATTTAATATTATATTTTCCTTGTAACCTTAAGTGACCAACACTATTTTGATAAATACTTTATACTTACAAAGGATCTCTATATAAATTTATATTATATAATTAATTTGGTCACGTAATATCTTGGGAAATTCATTTGGCTATTTGACATTTGGAAATGGTGATTATTAAAGGCCGTTATTATGTTTTAAGTACTTTCTGTGGTCAGCTTCTATAATAAGCGTTTATCCTCACTGTCTCACCAAATCATTATAATAAGTATTATTCCAGATTTACAGATGAGAAAGAAATGAAAGCTTATCCAAGGAATACAGAGGTAATACAGAGAATTATCTCACTCACCTTCAGCTTTTTTGACTACACACTACCCTGGTTCCAGACTCCATCTTCTCTCTTTTGTAACAACTGGCTTCTGGTGAGATCTTAAACCTGTATCTCAGCCCAGTCCATGACAATGCAATTCTATGCAATTAAATTATCTAAATTCTATGCAATTAAAGTATTGCCATGCTTCTTAAGATTCTGAATGCATTATCTGTCACAAAGAATAAGCTGATGTTTATAACTTTTAAAAAGAATTAAATTCTACTTTTTCCTAACCAACAACAAAAAAAACCCTCAGTGCACCCTATAAGAAAGATTGAGTACAAATTGAAAATGGCACTTGACACTTACTGCTTTATTAAGGTAGGGCAGTAGGACCTGGTGTTATCTAATGTACATGAAAACTCCAAATCTTAAATTCAAAACACTGTAACATTTAGAAGATTTCAGAAAGACATGCAGAATGGTGGGGCAATTAGCATATGATCCAGACAACCTAACCTTTTTACATTAATGCTGTGGACATAGTCCAGGTGAGACTCACAGCTGCTGTCGATACTGGTTTAGCATCAATAATTATGTTTAAAACTATTTTCAGAGTCAACAATTCTTTCCATAAACCAAAAAAAAAAAAAAGGCTTGGCTCTCAATTAGATGAATGGCAAATATTTGTTCTCTCGTTTGCTGATATAGATAAGTGAAAAGCTGTGTGAGTAAAAAGCACCGAGTAACTTCTTAGCCATCAGTAGGTATTGTGAAATGAGTTGTTTGATGTAACTATCAATATTCAGCAATGTACCTATTTTAATGTTACTAATGACTGAATGAGGATGAGACGCCGTGTATACTGGCATTCAGCAAATAGTCCATACTCTCTGAAACGAAAAGGCAGATAGAAGCAGGCTCTGTGCATGCTGGAGAAGGCATTACATAAAGATATGGTTTGTAAAATGGAAGTGAAATTGGCTTGATCAGCACTTAGAAATTTGGATTCTACATCTGGCTTAGCTACCTAATACTAGCTCTTGGGTTTTCAGTGTCCTCATTCAGGAGGCAGCCACATGTAGTGATTAAGAACATTTCAGTGGTCCTGAGTCTTAGTACCTGCTCTGCCACTTATCTTTAAGTCTAAGTGACTGTATCTTTTAAATTGTAAAACAGTAGGGGCACCTGGGTGGCTCAGATGGTTAAGCGTCTGCCTTCAGCTCAGGTCATGATCCCAGGGTCCTGGGATCGAGCCCCGCATCGGACTCCCTGCTTGGCGGGGAGCCTGCTTCTCCCTCTCCCTCTACTGTTCTCCCTGCTTGTGCTCTCTCGCTCTCTCTGTCAAATAAATAAATAAAATCTTTAAAAAATAAAAATAAAAAAATAAATTGTAAAAGAGTAGTCATTTTCTTGTAGGATGGCTTTGAGAATAAAATGAGGTATGTATTTAAAGTACTGGACATGGTACCTCATAGATATTAGCCGTTGTACTTTGCAATAGAGATGACAATCTTTGTTCCAGTATCCACTATTATTTTGTAAAGATTCAAAGATGAAATGGATTTGAATTTAGTTTGTAATGTTAGGGGAATGTTACAATGTACATTTTTAAAAATTTATTTATTGAGAGAGAGAGAGAACATGAGCAGGGGCAGAGGCAGAGGAAGAGGGAGAAGCAGGCTCTCTGCTGAGCAGGGAGCCTGATGCAGGGCTCGATCCCAGGACCCCGGGATCATGACCCGAGCGGAAGGCAGATGCTTAACGACTGAGCCACCCAGCTGCCCCTACAATGTAGTACATTTTTAAAATCATCATACTTTTTAATCCCTCTATTTATTTAAAAGTCTAGTATAGCACAAATTATTCAACTTTCTATGGGGCAGATCATGTATTTTCTTTAGGCAGTCTTTCATGATTTATGTTGTAATGGAATGGAATGTATACTAAATTGGAACTTAAAAATGCACTTGAATATAATGACTATCCCATAATTAGCCCAGTTTCAGAAATAAAAATCTGTTTCTGTTGGCATACTCTAATCAGTTTAGTTCCTCTAATTAAATGATATTTTCTCTCTCACTGTTTATTGAAGTGATAGTTTATAGAGTTCAGCAGTAGCAACTTTAACTAGGACAGTTAAGTGGAATATTTAGCTATCTTTTTGATACCCCCTTGCGTTTTAATAGCTAATATACCTCATATGGAGACACAGATTCTTTACAATGAGAATAAGTTGTACTTTCACTAATAGTTTCATACAAAGAATTGATAAAGGGAGTAGATAAAGAAGAAAATAAAATGAAAACAGTAAAATCCTATTTGTTTTCTTGTAGATATGATGATATTCAGAATAACTTGGCTTGATGACAAATGGAGTACCTGTGAAAATGAATTTAGACTTGATTACAAAAGTAATGCTAAACCACTAAAAGATTTTCTCAGAAGTGTAGCATAATCTGGGAACTTTACCTGTCATACTCAAGTGCCTACTTACACAGTTGCCGTGGATGAAGAAAGACACAAAAATGATACCTGATCTTCTAAACATTTTTTAAGAACCAATGTACCCCACTGAAAAAAATCATTATCTTCTTGGTGTCACTGAAAGCAAGGGAATTAACTTCATTTTGAGTTTTCCTCATCTCCAGAATATCTTAATAAAGATTAATTAATTTCATTAACTTAAGTATTAAGAAATAAAGCCATTTTCAAAGAATTAGAATTATTAAAAAAAATCTGTCATGAAAAATATATTTAATTTCATTCCACTGATAAAAATGAGTAGATTTGTTGAGAATACCCAATGTATTTGTATGTTCATTGATAAGACTAATGAAACTAAGAAAATATGTCAAGGCATTACAATTTTCAGCATTATAAACATTTCTTACTTTACATACAGTAAGGCAGTTGTTTTGCCATATCCTTAGATATGCCCATTCCCCTTTTCTCTTGTACAATTGTTATGTGTAAAATATGATCCTAGAAACACAAACATTTGTCCCTGGGCCAAGCATTTGATGGAGAGAAATACCAAAAAGGAGAAAAGGCATTTGTAATACATTTATGTCCATCTTTCAGGATGGCTATAATTTGTAACATACTGACTTAACTGTTTTGCAAATTAATAACATTAAAAAAATTAGTAACATTTTGGATTCCCTCTATATTCTAAGTTGTAAGTTTTTCAATATATATACTATAAAATTTGCACTATGTAGTACATTGTTCTATGGGTTGTAATAATGCATAAAGTCTTATATCTACCACAAGAATCTTGATATAGAACAGGTCAATCACTCTAAAAATTTTTCCATGCTGTTCCTTTATAGTTAAAACAGCCTTCTACCCAGTATCCTAGAAAACACTGTTTGCCATCTCTAAGGTTTACCTTTTTACTGAATATCATATAAACAGCATCATAAAAGATATAGTTTTGGGGATCTGGCTCCTTTCACTTACCAAAATACACTTAAGATTCATCCATGTTGTGGGATGCCTGGGTGGCTCAGTTGGTTAAATGGCTGCCTTCAGCTGGGATCGTGATCCCAGGGTCCTGGGATCAAGTCCCACATGGGGTTTCTTGCTCAGTGAGGAGCCTGCTTCTCCCTCTGCCTCTGCCCCTCCCCCTGCTTGTGCTTTCTCACGCTCTCTCTCTCTCTCTCTCTCTCTGACAAATCAATAAATAAAATCTAAAAAAAAAAAATTAACCATTCCATTAATGATTCAATAGTTTATTCCTTTTTATTGTTGCATAATATTCCATTTATTGAATATACCAAAGGACATATGCATTGTTCCCACTTTTTGGGATTTATATGTAAAATCTCCATAAATATTCACATATAGGTTTTTGTGTGAACATAGTCTTCACTTTTCTTTGGTAAAGTAGGAAGGCATGGCATTGCTGGGTCATAAGGTAATGTATATTGAACTTTAAAAAAGTACCAAAAAGTAACTCTACCATTTTCCTTTCCCACCAAAATGTATGAAAGTCTGGGAACTCAACAACCACACAAGTAGTTATTACTGTCAGAATAGGTGTGCAGTAGCATCTTGTTTTAATTTGCAATTTTCTATTGATTACTGATGTTGAGCATACTTTTGAATGCTTATTTACCATTATTTGGTGAGGCATCTGTTAAGATATTTTGTCGAATTTTGTACTGTTTCTGATTTCTTACTGAGTATTGAGTTTGAGAGTTCCTAATTCTGTATTTGTTATTGTAAGTGCAATTTGCAAATAACTTATCTGAATTCACGGTCTGTCTTTTCATTTTCTTAATAGTGAGTGTCACAGATCAGAAGTGTTTAATTTTCATTTTTAATGAATATCTCAAATCTTTAGTGAACATGGCAGCACAGACATTTTTCCTGTTTATTTCTAGAAGTTGTATAGTTACATTTTACATTTAGGTTTATATTCCATTCTGAGTTAACTTTTGTATAATTTGCAAGATAAAGGTGAGTTTTCTTATATTTGTGTTTATACTCAACAGTTCTAGCACAATTTGTCAAAATCGTTACCTGTTCTTTACTTAATTGGCTTTGATCTTAGTTAAAATTCAGTTGGCTGTGTTTGTGTGTTTCCAAGCTCTGTGCTCCATTCCATTGTTCTGTGTGTCTATACTTTAACCAATACCAAGTTATTTTTATTACTGTAACTTTAGAATTATTCATTTGCTTCCTTTATATTGATTTCTGTCCTTCATCATTGCATTCTTTATGCTTGCTTTTGATTTAATTTGTCCATCTTTTTTCTAGTTTCTTAAGGTAAAACAACCAATTAGAAAATATAGTAGAAATTACATTCACAGTAAAAATAAATACTATAAATTTTGTAATTTAGAAAAAAAGGAAATATATTGGTCTAAAAAATGACAAGGTCCAGATTTTCATGGAGAAATTTAAATGGTTTTATTGTTGCATATATACAAAATAGAATTTCATAGATGGACAAAACATATTGAATTGCGGCTATATATGTCAACAGGAAAAAAAATTAAAAATTACGTGGATTAAAGCAAATTAAAATACTGGCATAAATGGGAGAGCTAGCAATCAGGAAACTGATGTCTTATGGTTTGGAAAATCCCCAATCCACTATAGAGAGCTGTTGTTAAAATGCAAAAGCTGCCACAGCAATGTTTGAGTTAAAGATCCACAGATTTGCAACCTCTCTCTACCTCTGATTACTAGCCATGAAATCAACAAATTAGACAAAGAATGGCATCAGAGAAAGATAATAATAGGTGGGTAATATAAAGTTGGGAGGGGATTTTATTTTTTAATGAATGAAACTATGAGAGAGAAATAGAACTGGCTACTTCTATAATAATGTAACAATTACTGTTATAAGACTACTTCATTCTTTTTAAAATGTTGGCATGTTACATTTTGTCATTTTAGTTTCAAAGAATGAGCCAGGGTTGGAACATTTCAGGCTCGTGGAATTACATAATTTTTTAAAAGTCATTCAATCTGTTTCCTAATTTAGGTATTTACAGAACTGTGACTAAAACTTGGGTCCAATTAACTTGCAGTGTTATGAATTTATTTCACTTTCTCGTGAAATTCAAAATTTCTCAACCTAAATCTGTCAGACTCTGACAAAGTTACATGTCAACATTTGCCTTTTAAAGAATGCAGCATAGCGTATTTGGATTTTTATTAGCAACATGTTGCTTGAAAAACAAACAAAAGTTTATCCAAGAAATTTTGAAAAAGCTCTTACTCAATCTACTATTTGGCATTACTCCTAAAAGATTAAAATTTAACTGTTAGCAATCACATTTTCTCTGGGTTATTTATTCCCTTTAATTCCCACCATATGTGGTTTATTGTTATTGCCTATTTCTTCTAGTTCTTTCTATAGAAGCTGAATGGCAAACTCTAAACACAGATATCCAGAAAGTGACTGTGTGGGCATTCAGCATTCTCATTTTAGGAGATGATACTTAAGTTTTGGGTTTTGTTACTGAAAGTGTTCAGATGAAATAACCTCATTATTCCAAGAGACACTAATTTGTCAGTTTTTAAATGACCATTACACTTCTCTGCCTCTCACACTCTTTTCATCATAACTGAAGTTACTGTTTTTATAAAAATGCCACATGCATATCTTTGTCACCAAGTAAGACCAAAAAAGAGTAAAAACCAAAAGAAAAATGTTACTAAAAGTCTAGTAACATCCCAGAATATTTTTTGAGATATAACTGTGAGTATATAAACAGATCAATAATAGAGGGATGGATGGATGGATGGATGGATGGATGGATGGATGGATGGATGGATGGATAGATGGATGGATGGACGGATGAATGGATGGGTGAAATTAAAAGTTCCCCCCACTTTTGCTCCCAGAAGATCTCATGTAGTCCTGTGATTTTAAATAGCATTCATTTTCTACCAACTCCAAAATGTATATAGTTCAGTAAAAGAAACCATATTTTTCCCGATTTTGACCACTTTACCCTCAGTGCCACCAATAATGCTAAGTTCCTACTAATGCTTCTCCTTGACCATTTCAGTAGGCTTCCGGTCTCCCTGCTTCACCTCTTTCTTTCATGGGATTTCACCACAGTAGTGAGAATTACCCATGAAACATAAAAATCAGACCCTTTTATCCCCTCACTCAAAACAATAAAAGGGCTTCCTGTCACATTTACAATAAAATGCAACTCCTTAGTGTGGCCTATGTGGTCCTCCCTGTCTCTGAGCTGTCTTTCTGAGAGCATCTTCAAGCAATCCCTCTTTGCCCCACTCAGATCCAGTCATATTGAACTTCCTAGAAGGATCTTAGGTCATTTCTCCTCAGGGCCTTGGCACTTGCTCTTTCCTCCACCAAAATTATTCTTCCCCAAGGTTTTTGCATGTATTGTTCCTCTATTTTATTAGATCTCTACTAAAATATGACTACAGAGGGGAATTACCTGATCATCCTAAAATAGCCAGCTCCATGTCCTATCTCTTACCTCACTAACATTTCTCTTCATAACACTTATATTTACTGAAAATTATATCGTATGATTATTTGGGTAACTTCATTGAATGTGTTCCCTGTAGAATGCAAACTCTATAGGGGCAGGGAATAAGCTCCTCTTATTTGCAGTTTTATCTGCAACAACAGAGTGGCACCTAGTGAGCATAAAATAAATATTTATCAAATGTTATGAATTTAAAGATTGATTAAATCAGAACCTGCTATATGTTATGTTATTTTTTAAATAAAAATATTTGAATTGAATTGTAATTTAACTAAAATGTAAGTTAATTAATATTGAAAGAGTGGTTAAAATAAAGCTATAATTCTTTGTCAAAGAAATGCTAATTTTGAGATTCCTCGCAGTTTAAAAAATGTAAAGGTTTTAGTCTTTTTTTTTAATCTCTATTATTCTATCAAGCAGTATCTACTGATTTCAAGATAAAATATGATGAGATGACTAACATCTTTATTTCCAATTCTTCTTCCTATCAATGACTTATTTGGGTTATATTACTTTTACAAAATTAATTTCTTTAAAAAATTACATTTTCCTCCATATGCATAACAGTTACAGATGTCTAGGCTTTGTTTATATATGAAGAGATTTATCTTTTAGATCATGGTTTATCTCTTTTTAAATTGTTTATTCTCATTTTTATTAGATTGATGGGTTCTGTTTGTCTACCTTTTTGCAGCATTTTTTATGAATGTCATAATTATGTTCTATGTCCCCTAAGTTATGTTCTACTTAAACATATTTGCATACTTGAACATCAAGTGAACTGTGTAGAAAAAATATTTGATTTTATTTTAGTTCTTCCAGAACTTTCTACCATCACTCAACCATCTTCTGGCTTGTGTTGCTATGTAGAACTATGAAGACTATTTAATTTTTCCCCTTTTGTTATACTTGATCGTCTCTATATTGACATTACATATAGTTGCCAATATTTGGTTCTCCTTATCTTCTGGGAACACAGATGACTGTGTTTACCAACTTAATTGCTGAAAAAGAAGACCATATGAGTAGTTCTAGGCAATGGGATATGAGAGGAGGTGGTAAACAAAACTGCTTGGAGAAATTATAAAAAGAGTAGATTTTCATATGCAACTATGACCAGGAGCCACCATGTTCTAATTGGTGAAGCTAATGGATTATGACTCAGAGCCCACTGTCAATTTATAGTCTGAACTACAAGAAACTGTTTATACTTGAGCATTTTGATCCAGAAAATGGCAATCAGTTTCATATATTTCAATGAACATGTAACATAAATTACAAACAAACCTTTGTTAGATTGTGGCATTAAAATTTGGGGTTAATTTGTATCACAGTTATCCACTTGTACAAATCTTGCATGTTCTTACTTGCTTGTTCTCTCTCCCCCTCCATGTATATGTATGTATATATATATATATATTTTTTTTTTTTTTTCTCTTAAATAAGACATGCTCTTTGAATTTTCGGGATCAAGTTTCTTTTTCAGGGAACTCATCTTTTATTTTTTATCTTATTTTATCCTTCAACATGCTTTCTTTTCCATTTGAACTGTATTCTTATTTTGGAATTTCATATTTTTTAGGGGAATTTCTTTTGTCTATATTATATAACACTCTCAATTCTATGTCATCTATTTTTTAATTTTATTTACTATGATTCACTCAGATTTATCCATTATATTATAATGGATAATATATATTATTTATCCATTATTATGGATGGATATTAAATATCCATTATTTATCCATAATTTTTTACAATTATTCTTATTGTTTTGTCTATTTTTCATTTAGCTTTTATTTCTTTTAGTTTCTATTTTTGCTTCTTATTTCTGGAAACTCTCTGCTCTTTTCATTGTTCTGTTATATATATTTTTTTTTTCTGTTGAGTTTTCTTCACTTTTTTTCCTTCCTTTCTTTTAAGAGTAATCTCAAGTCTGTAATTCTATTGTAACAGTAGTGGATGTTCTATCTACTACTTTTGTGTTTCCATGAGTAATGCCTCTTACGGTGCCTGGTATTTCATAGCAGTGTGTTTACACTTCTCTCTTTAAAAAACAAAAATCCTATGACTCATGTTTCATTCTGATTCTTATCTTTGAGTTAGACCGAAGAGTGTCTGAAGAGAAGTGGGGTGGAGACCTAAGTAAGAACGGTAGTGGATGGATTAGGAATTGGGGCAAGCAATAGTGTCAATTTAGTGTCATTGTTCTGAGCAACCTCTAATGAAATCTGTTTTTTCAATTTTCTTTATCTTAAGCTGTGTCTATAATAGGTTTGAGGAATTGATGAAGATAAGGTAACTCGCCCCTTTAGGTCACAATCTTTCTGTGTTTGAATCTTCAGCTCGCTGATTTCTCCGCCTCCTTTTTCCTGTCACATCCAGCAAATTCTAAAACTAGGAACTAGTTTGTATATAATAACATTGGTTGTTCACATAATTTCTCTAAAATCTGTACTTTGTGGGTCCTTAAAGTCAAACTACAGCTCTACAGGACATTTCCCATTATTATCCCCACATTCTTACTTAACCATACTCTCTTGAAGCATCAAAGACATATAGTCAAATACTAAGTTTTTAATAACTCATAAATTCTAGCTAAAATTTCTATTCACTGTAATCTCATATGGAAAAGTTAGAGAATTTTAAAAGACAGCATTTTCTTAAAAATTGTTTTATGATATTCTAATTCATATAGAAGATATGATCTTACTTTAGAATCATACTTTATCTTCCTTTCCCATGTAAATATCATGTCTCTTGTGAAATGTCTATTGCCTGTGATAGAATGGAAAGAATTGGTGGATTGTTTGAATCCTGTGCCTCCACATGCTTAGACTGAACTTGTCTCAAGTAAAATCAACTAGGATAAAGAGGTAAGGGCATTTCAATTTTATATTACATTATATTACATTACTTGGGCTTCAGAACCATGATGTATTTTTTTTTTTTAAGCAAAGAGAATTGGATAGATCCAACGTGAGATTTAAGAAGTGATGTGGTCTCTGGGACGCCTGGGTGGCTCAGTCGGTTAAGTGTCTGCCTTCAGCTCAGGTCATGATCCCAGGGTCCTGGGATCGAGTCCCGCATCGGGCTCCCTGCTCCTTGGGAGCCTGCTTCTCCCTCTGCCTCTGTCTCTCTCTCTGTCTCTCATGAATAAATAAATAAAATCTTAAAAAAAAAAAAAAGAAGTGATGTGGTCTCCATGATCCAAGTACTTTAGACTCATAATTTGATTTTGTTCTTCTCAGTCTTCATACACTGAGGGTGAGTGCAAACAATGCAAAGGTAAACTAAATAAAGATCTTAATGCTGGAATACAGGTAGTGTCTTCCCCAATCACTTTCATTGACTTTGGAGCCCACCGTATCTGCAAGAACTTCCCAAAGAAGTTGCCTGGACCCAAGCCATAGTTAGTCACAAGGAAGAAATAAGCACCTATAGGCACCTTATTGGAGAACAAAGCCCTTTATGTTATAATATAAGGTTTTATATTTATGTTTTCTCCAATTCTGACTTTGATATCAGAGATCCTTCTCCTTAGAAGTAGATTGAGAACAAGTGTATTTATAGTGCACATCTCACAGCTTGTATTTGTACATTTAAGTCTGTGCTTTCCTTCCACACTATGTTTCAGAGTTATATCAATCACACTGTGTATAAGAAATACATTGATTAAAAAAAAGCACATGTGCCTTTTCAAAGAAAGTTAATATACTAGAACTAAAGTTTCACCTAAAAAGAAAAAACAAACTGCTTAAAAGCAAAGCATTTTTATGGATTCTATTTGGATGATTCAAAGAAATGATTAATCCATTTGAGGATAACAACAACAAAAAAATCAGATCATTGATTTTCTGTAAATAAAACAGTGCCAAACTGTTTGTTCAGTGCCCTACTGGTATAAATGTGGCATATTGCTATAATACCTTTCAATCCTAAAATGTTCAATTTGGCCAAGGTGTGTTCAGTTAAATAATTATTAGCATGTGTTTTAAGAAAGAAACTATAAGAATAAATAAACTATAAGTTTTCTGAAAACACGTCTAAATTCATTCAAGTTTTACTTTTACCTTTATCTATTTTAAAGTGATGTGTAAATTGAGCATTTATATAGTTACTTTAGAGGTTGATTTCTTTCAGTCTTTTAGGAAAGACAAGAATATTTGAAATTCTGACATAGTTTTCCATTGGGACCATGCTATGAAGAGCCTTATGTAAGTGCTGGTACACTACTCTTTAATATTATCTTTTTAAAAAAATTCTTTTTTTTTTTAAAGATTTTATTTATTTGATAGAGAGAGACACAGTGAGAGAAGGAACACAAGCAGGGGGAGCGAGAGAGGGAGAAGCAGGCTTCCCGCCGAGCAGGGAGCCCGATGCGGGGCTCCATCCCAGGACCCTGGGATCATGACCTGAGCCGAAGGCAAATGCTTAACGACTGAGCCACCCAGGCGCCCCTCTTTTTTAAAAATTCTTAATTTGTATGATTATATTGGAAAACATGGCACATAAAGAACAAATCTGTGAGAAGATAATCCCTGGCCAGATAGATAATATGAAGAATAGTAAAGCTAAAAAAGGTAAGGAATATGTAGGTGCAAAAAAATGGTCCCCCAAATTCAGAAGAGTCAAAGGCATTGCCCTGACATATAAAAGGTAGAAAAGCCATCTTGGGTGAATTATACAGCAATACCAAGGCATCAGATGGATGCCACGTTATTTTCATGATGTACTGAGGGTCTTATCAATATTTATGCCCTCAAATATCAACCATGTGTTGATATATCAACTTTTTATGCTAATACCGGCACCCGCATACCCTCCCACACACACACATTGAGTTCTAGAATTGTATACCCAATTGGTATTGAATACTTACATCTGAATGTCCCCATACAAAATTCAGATACAATATAACCAAAACTTAAATCAGTAGCAATCTACTGAGCCTATTATTTCTGCAGTATTAACTCAGAGAATGATACCTCCCTCTATTTGGTCTCACAAAAAGTGATTATTTTAGTTTTCCTTCTCTTTTTGCCTTCACATTTAATCAGTAACCAAGTGTGTAGACCTTCCATCCTAAAACATCTCTTGCCCATATAACTTTATTAAGACATATTTTCCACATCATGTAATTTGCCCATTTCCAGTATACAATTAGTACAAAATACTAAATTTACCAAATTGTTCAATCATCAACATAAATCAGTTTTAAAACATTTCCATTGTCCTATAAGATTCCTCATGCCCATTAATATTTAATTTCTGTTCCCTTACCCTCCTTCAAGTAAACCACTAATCTATATCCGTCTCTACGGATTCTGAACATTTCACATAAGTAAAATGACACAATATGCTTGTTGCCATTTGTTCTTAGCTTCTTTCACTTAGCATAATGTTTTTGAGGTTCATCCATAATATCACAGCATGATTCTGTGGTTTGTTCCTTTTACAGTGCTGAATTGTACTCTATTGCCAGGATATACCACATTCTGCATATCTATTCATCAGCTGATGGACATTTAAGTTGTTTCCAATTTTTGGGTGCTTCAGATCTATTCTTTTCTTATTTTTTAAAAAAATTTAGTATAATACATATAACATAAAATTTACCATTATAACCATTTTTACACGTACAGTTCCCTGGCATTAGATATCTTCATATTGTTGTGCAATTTTTACCACAATCCATCCCAGAACTCTTGTCATCTTGCAAAACTGAAACTCTACCTTTTAAATTTCATTCCTCCTTCTTTCCAGACCCTGGCAACCACCACTCGACTTTCTGTCTCTATAAATTCAACTGTTCTAGTTACCCCATATAGATAAAATCACACAGTATTTGTCCTTTTGTGTTTGGCTTATTTCACTAAGCATAATGTCCTTAAGGTTCATCCATACTGTAGTATGTGTTAGAATTTACTCCTTTTAAGGCAAAATAATACCCCATTGTATGCATATACCACTTTTTGTTTATCCATTCATCCATCAATGGACTGGAGTTGCTTCCACCTTTTGACTACTGTGAATAATGCTGCTACAAACATGAGTGTACAAATATATTTTTGAAACCCTGTTTTCAATTCTTTTGCACATATACCCAGAGGTAGAACTGCTAGATCTTATGATAATTCTATGTTTTGTTGTGGTTGTTTTAAGAAACAACCATACTGTTTTCAATAGTAGTCACTGCATTTGAACTCTCCATCAACAGTGAGCAATGGTTTCAATTTATCCACATCCGAGCCAACACTTGTTATTTTCTTTTTTTTCTTTTTACATATAATAACTATTCTAGTAGGTGGGAGGTAGTGCTTAAGATTAATTTTTGACTATGTTTTCTACCCACAATTATTGAGGGAGAGTGAAAATAAAGGGAAGTGAGTAAATAGTATATTGAACTTTCCCTATATATTGGCAAACATTACACATAGGTAGATCTTTCCTTATTTAAGAATGAATATAAGGGATTAAAGTGCTAAATATATGTTGAACACTACATCAAAAACTAATGATATATTATATATGCTGGCTAACTGAACGTGATAATAAAAAAATAAAATAATAAAGTGCTAATATAAAAGGAACAAAACTAAAATTTCCCTGAGGCTCTGTCAGTTTGGTATTTAAATTGCTTTTGCTGAGATAAAATACAAAACACAAGATATTTTTAAAAGTGCATATTTCACTCTGGTTCATATAAACTAGTACTATGTTTTTTTAAAAAATAATTATTGGACATTTATTTAAAAATGACTGTTCTCCAGGAACTTTTAGCATTTTATTTTAGCACTAAAGTCATTGTTTTTTAAGATTATGTTACATAGAAACAATCTCATAGATGTTAGCAGATTTTCTGTAGATAAAACAGAAATTGGATACCCAGCACCTGAGCCCACTATGATCATGGCTAAGGCAGGCATTTCTGTAGAAGCTTTGTGCTCCTGGATCACAACTGGAAATCCAATACACTAGGCCATAGTGAAAACTGAATTTGTTCCAAGAGACATTATATCAATTTGTTCACCAAACAATTTTAGGCAGTTTTCTGTATAGTTAATTAATTAGGTAGAAGAACTGGGTGATGGGTATCAAGGAGGACACTTGTGATAAGCAGTGGATATTCTATTTAAGTGACAAATCACTAAATTATACTCCTAAAACTAATATTATACTGTATGTTAACCAACTGGATTGAGATAAAAACTTGAAACTAAAATTAATTAATAAAATAAAATTACAAATTCCCCCACCCAAAAAAAAAAATATGGCTGGCAAAATTGATGAGGCTTCTGCACATATGAGGTCTATAGTCTTGGAAAGGGAAATATATGCTAGTAAATAAATAAATAATAAACATATGATTACAAGTGAGACAAGTGGTATTAAGAATATCTGTATTATTTTATGAAAGAACAAAAGAGGGAAACTGAAACAACCCACGAATAATAGGAAAGGCTTCCTCAATGAAGTACATACTGACAGAGATATGAATAAGTTAAGAGTTTATAAAGATCCTCTAGGGGCGCCTGGGTGGCTCAATCGTTAAGCATCTGCCTTCGGCTCAGGTCATGATCCCAGGGTCGTGGGATCGAGCCCCGCATCGGGCTCCCTGATCAGCGGGGTATCTGCTTCTCCCTCTCCCTCTGCCTGCCACTCTGCCTACTTGTGCTCTCTCTCTCTCTGGCAAATAAATAAATAAAATCTTTAAAAAAATGTTTAAAAGAAAATAGATGAGAAAGGAATCCATATATTAAAGAGACTTAATGAAATCACACAATTTACGAATCTTATTTGGATCCAGATTCAAGACAAAAACTATAAAAGAAAAAGCAATCATGAGGCAATCGACAATCTGAACACTAGTTGACATTTGAAGATATTAATTACTGTTATTTTTAAATGTGGTAACAGTATTGGGGCGCCTGGGTGGCTCAGTCGTTAAGCGTCTGCCTTCTTCTCAGGTCATGATCCCAGGGTCCTGGAATCGAGCCCCACATCGGGCTCCCTGCTCAGCGGGGGGTCTGCTTCTCCCTCTGACCCTCCCCCCTCTCATGTACTCTCTCTCATTCTCTCTCTCTCAAATGAATAAATAAATCTTAAAAAAAAAAAAAAAACGTAATAGGGATTGAGCAGTGGTAATGAAGGTAAAGAAACATGGATACTTGAGAGCTATTTAGAAAGTAAAACATATACTAAATATTAAAAGACTGGTGATGAGAGATTGAGAAGTTCGGACATACTAATGTGAAAGTCACATTCTTGAACTAGGATGCAAAAAAATCTCAAATTAATGGCAAAATTGTAAACAATATACACTAGAGAGATTGAGCTTAAATAATAATCACCTAAACAAATATTGGGTCAAAGAGCAGGATGATATTTTCACGGAATTCTTCCGCAAATAACCTACAGATTAAAAGCAATTTAGAGGTGACTTGGCAAAATGATTCTAAAGTGCATATGGAAGTCTAATGCTGAAGAAATAAGTATGAAAAATCTTAAAAAGAATTTAAAAAAGTAGTAATTTGCCATGCCAGATTTCCATCCATATTTTATAATGTGTTATTAGACACTAATAAACAAGTTTACCAATGGATTTGAATAATGCCCTGAATGCGATCAAAACATTTTATGGGAACATATCATATTTTAAAGTGGCATCACTAAGGGAACAGACTATTAAAATATAAGTGATTTAGGGACAAGTTGTTATAAATATGGCATGAAAAAGATTAAAACTAAATTTCAGATAGTTTATAAGTTTAATTAATTGGTGTTTCTCTTCACACTTCTTGTATTCCTCAGTAATCTAATATTTATTCTATAATTATGTTTTTATTCATGACCTCTATAAATTGATAGTATACATAATTTCTGATGCTCTATATTTACATTCTTAAATGCCTATGGGATGCTTAATCTGTAATATCCCACAGCAAAAATACTGTTTCTTAAATTGTATTGGGCATATGGGAGTTCATCTTATTTTTTCTTTATAATTCCACGTGTTATAAATGATTTGCATGCATTTAATGCATAACTTATATTTTTAAAACAGAAAAGAGGAGGACGAGAGAAAATATTTCAAAAAATCACAGTAATAGTGGAAAAAAATTATCCAAGGCCACAGAACAACATGTGAAATATATATTTCAAAAATATATCCCACAGTTTTTGTCAACCGATGTAAATGAATTGCTAAGATTCTTTGTGTACTGTTTTCTTCTTTGTGCTTTCATTTATTTTCATTATAAATATACATTACTTTGGGGTGTCTGGCTGGCTCAGTCAATAAAGCATGAGAAAATTTTGGAGTCATGAGTTCGAGCCCACATTGGTTATAGAAATTACTAAGTAAATTAATAAACAAACATTACTTTTGTAATCAGAAGACACATCCACATACATAAAGCTAATATAAATTTTCTCAGAATATGTGAAAAATTTCAAGCTAAAAGATTTCAGAAGACTCTTTTGCCTCCTTCATTTTACATTTTAAAGCTGAGGTTAAGTATTTGAAGCAAAACTTTTTACTTGCCAATATTTTTACGAATTGTTTTTTGATTCCCCTAAAATTTAAGAAAATGAAGATTTTGGATCAAATGGCCCACTGAGGATTGTGCACACACTTTTCCAGCTAAAGGATTCTCCTAGGGAGGGGCTGACAAAGAAGAATTTAAGGGAATGAAAGGTATATCTATCCTGCATTCTGCCTGCTAGAAACATACCTCAAAATTGTAGAAGTAATTAGAATTCAAATGCTTTGCACCTTTCACTCCAGTTCACATTTATACAAGTTATTGACCTGCCGTCACTTCCTGCCTTCTCAGCCCTGACAGATTTTCTGAATTGGTCACAGATATTTGTGTCATCTATTTTTATGTTCTGCGTATCAAATAGAAGGACAAGGACAAGAAAGTTGAAATTGCTTAGAAATGGTTAGAGACATGGGGAAAAGTTGATTAAAGTGAAAGGTAAAATGATATACGATTTTTGCCATTCAAAGTGTTAAGGATTTTCAGGTGTTTCTATGTATGATGCCTCATAGATATTGTATAGGAAAATTTCATGCTCTTTTATGTGCAAGATTAAAAACAGACAAAATTTTTTCCAAGATGTGATAATAAGTGGGAAGTTACTGGAAATATTTGCTATTTTAAAATAATCTTTCTATGGGCGCCTGGGTGGCTCAGTTGGTTAAGCGACTGCCTTCGGCTCAGGTCATGATCCTGGAGTCCCGGGATCGAGTCCCGCATCGGGCTCCCTGCTCAGCAGGGAGTCTGCTTCTCCCTCTGACCCTCCCCCCTCTCATGCTCTCTCTAGCTCATTCTCTCTCAAGTAAATGAATAAAATCTTTAAAAAAATAAAATAAAATAATCTTTCTAGACCAGGTTCTAGAAAAATACAAAAGCCACTTAACAAGGTTCTTATCCTTTATTGTGTTTAGATTTCTTCTTATAGAAATGAGTGTTTTAATATATTGTTTCCATATTGCTCGATTTTTAATACCAGAAAGTATTCTTCATTTATTCCACAAATATAATTTGATTATTAGATATAATCACACATGCCATTAGAAGACATAGTGGATATAAAAGAAGCACAACATACTTCTTCTGCCTTCAATGTTAACACAATTTTAATGATAAATTGAAACCACTTCATGAAAGGGTTTTTAATTTAACCAGATGATTTGTGATAATTCACTGATCTTTAATAATATTTGAGTAGTGGGCCACCTGGGTGGCTCAACTGGTTAAGCGTCTGCCTTTAGCTCAGGTCATGATCCCAGGGTCCTGGGATCAAGCCCAGCATTGGGCTCCCGGCTCAGTGGGAAGCCTGCTTCCTCCTCTCCTACTCCCCCTGCTTGTATTCCCTCTCTTGCTGTCTCTCTCTGTCAAATAAAGAAATAAAATCTTTTTAAAAAATAATATTTGAGTAGTAATAGTCCAGTTACACATAGGCTTTTGAGAACACAAATTCACATCAAAATCTTTAAGACCCAAGGTGAATTATTTTTAAATCTAGTTTGTGTATTTGTAATTGTTTATCTCATTTATAAGATGTTTTCTTCTTTTCAACCAAGTTATAAATCATTATTGCAAGATAAAATTTTTCTCATGATCATTTAAATAATGTTTTGTACTGAATTAAAAAAGAAACTCTGATAACTACATCTGTGTATTTAATTACTTAGTCAATATGTAACATTTGCTCGGTGTTGGGGTGAATGCAATTTGAACCTAGGACTTCCTTGCCATTCAGAAAATAAAAATCTTTACATCAGGCAGACAACCCATAAAAAAGTTACAGGATAGGCATCTTTTTTTTTTTAAGATTTTATTTATTTATTTGACAGAGAGAGATAAAGCGAGAGAAGGAACACAAGCAGGGGGAGTGGGAGAAGGAGAAGCAGGCTTCCCGCCGAGCAGGGAGCCCAATGCGGGGCTCGATCCCAGGACCCTGAGATCATGACCTGAGCCAAAGGCAGATGCTTAACGACTGAGCCACCCAGGCACCCCCAGGGTAGGCATCTTAATCTCTTGCAACGGTCTTTCTCTGCTTTCTCTTCACACCAGTGGAGCATGTTGGATGATCTGTTTGTTCTTTGGAAGCTTCTCTCTGAAGCATTGTTAGGATCTAAAGCAAATAGGCAAGGATTCAGAAAAAGGAGAACCCTCTTACACTGTTGGTGGGAATGTAAACTGGTGCAGCCACACTGAAAAACTGTATGGAGGTTCCTCAAAAAGTTAAAAATAGAACTATCCCATGATCTAGCAGTCTACTAGGCATTTACCCAAAGCATACAAAAATACTAATTCAAAGGAATACATGCACCCCAATGTTTATAGCAGCATTATGGAAACAGCCCAAGTGTCCACCAACTGATGAATGGATAAAGAAGATGTAGTGTATACATACAGTGGAATATTACTCAGCCATCAAAAAGAATGAAATCTTGCCATTTGCAATGATGTGCATTGAGGTAGTATATTATGCTAAGTGAAATAAGTCAGTCAGAGAAAGACAAATATCATATGATTTCACTCACATATGGAATTTAGGAAACAAAACAGATGAACATAGGGGAAAATAAGAGGCAGGTAAACCATAAAACAGACTCTTAACCACAGAGAACAAATAGCATTGTGGAAAGGAGATGGGGGGGATGGGTTAAATGGGTGATGAGTATTAGGGAGGGCAATTGTTGTGATGAACACTGGGTGTTATAGAAATAAAGGAAAAAAAAAGAAAGCAAGCAGGTTTAAAAAACAAAAATACATACATATATACATATATACATACGTGTGAACAGGACTTGCTTATGTGCACATAGGGGCACAGGTGTGTCATGAGTCTTTCTGGCTCCAGCACAAAGGAAATGGCATCTAGAATTGAAGGAGGAATAGAAGGCCAGCTGGAAAATGAAAATTCTAGATTGACCAGTAGGAGGGTATTTCTATTCATTCGTGTTTTGCAGACTAAGAACTGACTGCAAGGAAATTTAAAAGTGTAATAAGAAAATATTGAGAATCTGTTTGTCCAAGTAACAGTAAGGTTGGATTAAATTTGATACACTATAATCAGATGTAACAGATGGGTCTCAAACACAGAAAAAAGGTACGGCCATTTTTATTTATTTATTTATTTATTTATTTATTTATTTATTTATTATTATTATGTTAATAATAACACCATACATTACATCATTAGTTTTTGATGTAGTGTTCCATGACTCATTGTTTGCGTATAATACCCAGTGTTCCATGCAGAATGTTCCATCCACATCATTGCAAATGGCAAGATTTCATTCCTTTTGATGGCTGCATAATATTCCGTTGTATATATATACAACACATCTTCTTTACCCATTCATCTGTTCATAGACATCTTCACTCTTTCCACAGTTTGGCTATTGAGGACATTGCTGCTATAAACATCGGGGTGTGTGTACCCCTTCGGATCCCTACATTTGTATCTTTGGGGTAAATACCCAGTAGTGCAATTGCTGGGTCATATAGTAGCTCTATTTTCAACTTTTTGAGGAACCTCCATACTGTTTTCCAGAGTGGCTGCACCAGCTTGCATTCCCACCAACAGTGTAGGAGGGTTCCCCTTTCTCCACATCCCCGCCAACATCTGTTGTTTCCTGACTTGTTAAATTTAGCCAATCTGACTGGTGTGAGGTGATATCTCATTGAAGTTTTGATTTGGATTTCCCTGATACCAAGCAATGTTGAGCACTTTTTCATGTGTCTTTTGGCCATTTGGATGTCTTCTTTGCAGAAATGTTTATTCATGTCTTGTGTCCATTCCTTGATTGGATTATTCTTTGGGTGTTGAGTTTGATAAGTTCTTTATAGATTTTGGATACCAGCCCTTTATCTGATATGTCATTTGCAGATATCTTCTCCCATTCTGTCGGTTGTCTTTTGGTTTTGTTGACTGTTTCTTTTGCTTTGCAAAAGCTTTTTATCTTGATGAAGTCCCAATAGTTCATTTTTGCCCTTGCTTCCTTTGCCTTTGGCAATGTTTCTAGGAAGAAGTTGCTGTGGCTGAGGTCGAAAAGATTGCTGCCTTTAGGATGTTGATGGACTCCTGTCTCACATTTAGGTCTTTCCACCATTTAGAGTCTATTTTTGTGTGTGGTGTAAGGAAATGGTCCAGTTTCATTTTTCTGCATGTGGCTGTCCAATTTTCCCAACACCATTTGTTGGAGAGACTGTCTTTTTTCCATTGGACATTCTTCCCTGCTTTGTCGAAGATGAGTTGACCATGGAGTTGAGGGTCGATTTCTGGGCTCTCTATTCTGTTCCATTGATCAATGTGTCTGTTTTTGTGCCAGTACCATACTGTCTTGATGATGACAGCTTTGTAATAGGGTTTGAAGTCCAGAATTGTGATACCCCCAGCTTTGCTTTTCTTTTTCTTTTTATTTAAACCTTTTTTTTTTTTTTTTAAAGATTTTATTTATTTATTTGACAGAGAGAGACACAGTGAGAGAGGGAATAGAAGCAGGTGAATGGGAGAGGGAAAGCAGGCTTCCCGCAGAGCAGGGAGCCCGATGTGGGGCTCGATCCCAGGACCCTGGGATCATGACCTGAGCTGAAGGCAGATGCTTAACGACTGAGCCACCCAGGCGCCCTGCTTTTCTTTTTTAATGTTCCTCTGGCTATTTGGGGTCTTTTCTGGTTCCATACAAATTTTAGGATTATTTATTCCATTTCTTTGAAAAAAGGGGATGGTATTTTGACAGGGATTGCATTGAATGTGGAGATTGCTCTAGGTAGCATTGACATCTTACAATATTTGTTCTTTTAATCCATGAGCATGGAACGTTTTTCCATTTCTTTGTGTCTTCCTCAATTTCTTTCATGAGTATTGTATAGTTTTCTGAGTACAGATTCTTTGCCTCTTTGGTTAGATTTATTCCTAGGTATCTTATGGTTTTGGGTGCAATTGTAAATGGGATCGACTCCTTAATTTCTCTTTCTTCTGTCTTGGTGTTGGTGTATAGGAATGCCACTGATTTCTGAGCATTGATTTTATAGCCTGCCACTTTACTGAATTCCTGTATGAGTTCTAGCAGTTTTGGGGAGGAGTCTTTTCGGTTTTCCACATAAAGTATCATATCATCTGCAAAGAGTGAGAGTTTGACCTCTTTGACAATTTGGATGCCTTTCATTTCTTTTTGCTGTCTGATTGCTGTGGCTAGGATTTCTATAACTATGTTGAATAGCAGGGGTGATAGTGGACATCCCGGCCGTTTTCCTGACCTTAGGGGGAAAGCTCTCAGTTTTTCCCCATTGAGAATAATATTTTCTGTGGGTTTTTCATAGATGGCTTTTATGATATTGAGGTATGTTCCCTCTATCCCTATACTCTGAAGAGTTTTGATTAAGAAAGGATGCTATACTTTGTCAAATGCTTTTTCTGCATCTATTGAGAGGATTATATGGTTCTTGTTCTTTTTTTACTAATGTATTGTATCACATTGATTGATTTGCGGATGTTGAACCAACCTTGTAGCCCAGGGATAAATCCCACTTGGTCGTGGTGAATAATCCTTTTAATGTACTGTTGGACCCTATTGGCTAGTATTTTGGTGAGAATTTTTACATCCATGTTCATCAGGGATATTGGTCTGTAATTCTCCTTTTTGATCGGGTCTTTGTCTGGTTTGGGGATCAAGGTAATGGTGGTCTCATAAAACGAGTTTGAAAGTTTTCTTTCCATTTCTATTTTTTGGAACAGTTTCAGAAGAATGGATATTAATTCTTTTTTAAATGTTTGGTAGAATTCCCTTGGGAAGCCATCTGGCCCTGGGCTGTTGTTTGTTGGGAGATTTTTGATGACTGCTTCAATATTCTTAGTGGTTATAAGTCTGTTCAGGTTTCTATTTCATCCTGGTTCAGTTTTGGTAGTTGATACATCTCTAGGAATGCATCCATTTCTTCCAGGTTATCTAATTTGCTGGCATAGAGTTGCTTATAATATGTTCTTATAATTGTTTGTATTTCTTTGGTTTTGGTTGTGATCTCTTCTCTTTCATTCATGATTTTGTTGATTTGGGTCATTTCTCCTTTCTTTTTGATAAGTCTGGCCTGGGGTTTATCAATCTTGTTAATTCTTTCAGAGAAAAGCTCCTAGTTTCATTGATCTGTTCTACTGTTCTTTTGGTTTCTACTTCATTGATTTCTGCTCTGATCTTTATGATTTCTCTTCTCCTGCTGGGTTTAGGCTTTATTTGCTATTCTTTCTCCAGCTCCTTTAGGTGTAGGGTTAGGTTGTGTACTTGAGACCTTTCTTGTTTCTTGAGAAAGGCTTGTATTGCTATATACTTTCCTCTTAGGACTGCCTTTGCTGCATCCCAAAGATTTTGAATACTTGTGTTTTCATTTTCATTGGTTTCCATGAATTTTTAAAATTCTTCTTTAATTTCCTGGTTGACCCATTCATTCTTTAGTAGGATGCTCTTTAGCCTCCATGTATTTGAGTTCTTTCTGACTTACCTCTTGTGATTGAGTTCTAGTTTCAAAGCATTGTGGTCTGAAAATATGCAGGGAATGATCCCAATCTTTTGGTACCAGTTGCGACCTGATTTGTGACCTAGGATGTGATCTATTCTGGAGAACGTTCCATGGGCACTAGAGAAGAATGTGTATTTGGTTGCTTTGGGATGGGATGTTCTGAATATATCTATGAAGTCCATTTGGTCCAGTGTGTGATTTAAAGCCTTTATTTCCTTTTGATCTTTTGCTTAGATGATCTATCCATTTCAGTGAGGGGTGTGTTAAAGTCCCCCACTATTATTGTATTGTTGTCAATGTGTCTTTACTTTTGTTATTAATTGGCTTATATAAATGACTACTCCCATGTTAGGGGCATAGATATTTACAGTTGTTGGATCTTCTTGTTGGATAGACCCTTTAAGTAGGGTATAGTGTCCTTCCTCATCTTTTATTACAGTCTTTGGTTTAAAATCTAATTTGTCTGATATAAGGATTGCCACCCCAGCTTTCTTTTGGCGTCCATTCACATGGTAAATAGTTTCCCACCCCCTCACTTTCAATCTGGGGGTGTCTTTGGGTCTAAAATGAGTCACTTGCAGACAGCATATCGATGGGTCTTGTCTTTTTATCCAATCTGATAGCCTGTGTCTTTTGATTGGGGCATTTAGCCCATTTACATTCAGTGTAACTATCGAAAGATATGAATTTAGTGCCATTGTATCGCCTGTAAGGTGACTGTTACTATATATTGTCTGTGTTCCTTTCTGGTCTATGTTGCTTTTAGGCTCTCTCTTTGCTTAGAGCACTCCTTTCAAGATTTCTTGTAGGGCTGGTTTCATGTTTGCAAATTCCTTTAGTTTTTGTTTGTCCTGGAAGCTTTTTATCTCTCCTTCTATTTTCAATGACAGCCTAGCTGGATATAGTATTCTCTGCTGCATATTTTTCTCATTTAGTGCTCTGAATATATCCTTCCAGTCCTTTCTGGCCTGCCGGGTCTCTGTGGATAGGTCTGTTGTCAATCTAATGTTTCTACCATTGTAGGTTACATATCTCTTCTCCTGAGCTGCTTTCAAGTGCAACCATTTTTAAACATTCAAATGAATGGTACATATAATAACTTGCAAACACATGTAGAATTTTATGTGATTTGTATTCCATGTTATATTATAGTGGACATCAAAATATTTTACATTTTGGATTTTAAAGAATACCTTGTATATTTCTTATGATATACTTTGCAAAAACAAATTTTAAGGAAGCAGGCTAAAATATTTTCAGGCGCTCAGAAGTGAACTATCAAGTGAGAAGAAATGTTTTTAGTATGAGAATAAATGGAAGCAGGTACCAAGCACACATTCCTGATAATATCACTATCCTCTAAATCCTAGTGGTGATTTCATTTGCTCTTCTTTTACTATGTATGTTTTTATTTTATTATGTTATGTTAATCACCATACATTGTATCATTAGTTTTTGATTTTAAACATGATGTGGATTTTGTTTAAATTACTAGATAACAGTTTTTAATGTTGATTGATATTTAATGACAGAATAAAATAATTTAAAAACCTAGCTACAGACAAGATTCCTGTTGATATTTAATACAAATTTTACACTATCCAAATAATATACTATCAAGTTATTTTATGGTAGAGATCAATATTTAGGAAAACAGAGACCAATGTGTGTTTTCTAATTTTAACCTCATGGAATTTATAGAATCTAGCAAACAAAGCAAACTTATAGGATCCACCTGTGAGTTTCTTATTTATACATTAATTTAGTAATTTTTAAAAATAGTTATTGGATTCCTATTAAGTACCAGATATTATGCTAGACATTGGGGAAAAAAAAGACAAATAAGAATTTGTCCTTGGGTAGCTTATGTTTATCAAGGCACAAAAGATTTATAAAGAATCGTGGGCAATAGAGTGATTTATGACTAAAAGAGAAAATTATTGAAGATGCAGTGAGAATACAGACCTTAAAAATGCTGATCCTACTTGCTTAAAATGGAAGGGTGTCAGGAAAGGTTGCAGAGAGCTAGTCATACTTGAATGGATTCCTGAAAACCCTAAGAAAGTCTGCCAAATAAATCTTAAGCTGAGCAACAGAATGTAACTGAACTATTTTAGACCATACACATGGAGAATATTGTGACTTAATATCAAGAAAAATTTCTCTTGGTACATAGAGAAGGTCCACAGTGTAAATCCAAAAGAATGCTTATACTTTACAAACCCTTTGCTAGAAAAATTGCACTTTTATAGGATGTTTGTGTGAATGCGGAGGGGAGAAACAATCAGAACCTCTTAGATATCTGAAAGGACCTCATTAGTCATTTGTTTTCAATCCCTACCTGGTGAAAGAATATATGAAATGAGATGGATTTTTCTGAGAAAAGCATGAAAATTATCTGTATCCAAGGCAAATGATTTTCAAGGTTTGCACAGAAATAATCCATTTAATATTGTGGACATGTAATAATTATGACTGAAGTATATTACAAATTTCTAGTACATAACTTGCCTAATTATTTGGGTCTATGTCTATACTATGAAGTCACACTGAATATATCTAAAGTTTCTTCCCTGTTATGAGTTGGAAGTTTTCCAATACCAAGAAACATATATCTGAAAACAGATAATCCTTTCTAGACATTAATTGGCATTGTTAAAATTTTCATATATTGTTTATGTGCTCTTTTCAAATTTATGTGGAATGTATTAGAGGTTCAAATTTGCAATAGCATATTTAAACTTAATTTCTATAAACTGTAACTATATTTTTTGAAAGATGTTTTATTCACCAAATGTTGACATAAAAATAAAAGATATAGTCTTTCAATTTCTCATGATAAAACTGCTTTTAATATTGGATAGACTAAATATAGAGATCCCTAAAATATTTTATTTAAATGTTTACCCATTGATGAACAAAAAGCATTAACTTTCTAGAAATAGTTTAGAATATTTATTAAAAATGTGGCCCTTGGAAATTATAGGGAACTTATAGTTTAAAGTTAAAATGCTCTTTCATTTTTGTTTTGTTACAGAAAGATTTAAATAAAAATATGTCAAGAATATATTTGCAAATAGGAAGTAAACAATTCATTTGAAAAACTATTTTTTTCTCTCCACACTTAAAGTCCTTTAATAGCACTACCAATAATATTTTAGGAACCAGAATTCTGAACACATTAACACAAATCTCATCATAAATATGAATATAAATGCAGCCACTTGATTAATTGACCAAAGCAGCAGGGATTGTGATATTGTGGGAGTGGGAGTGGCAAGTGCTGGTATTTCAGATGTCTATTAGAAATTCAGTGGCAGCAACCTACTTGTAAATCAATAAGCTTAGCTTTCAAAATCCTTTGGATAGTTAAACCAAACTGCTTGGGGTAGGAGCCTAGAACTGCAAGAATGGATGTTCATGATGAACTGGTTTTTCAAGACACTGTTACTGTGCTAAAACTACATGCTTCCATCTATTCAAAATACATTCCAGCCCATCTAAAAGTACCCTGAGAATTATCATCCTTCAACAAATAAATAAAGGTTTGACGCTTCCTCTGATGGAGCAACATTGTTCAGTAGAGAAGCATCCCATAGCCAGGCAATGCTTGCAATTCGCTCTCTACCTTTTTGATTTTGTCTTTGGAGTTCAGTCAGAAACCATTCTTCTCAATGTCAGAAGTCACAGGGAATTTCTCCTGGTCAACATTATCAGGGCTTCTCATTAATACTCCAACTTCTGTCAGCCTGAAGGGTAACAACCTGCCTCATGAAGTATTCCTAAAGTCCCCAGAGGAATATTATGTACAACATTTTGACTATATGTTAAATCAGGCTATCCCACACAAATGCTGGAAAATTGGCAAAATCTTACTCAGCCATCATTACATGACTTTCACGCAAAGCATAAAAAAACAGAAGCTGATTTATAAAATAAAGCATACTTTGGATTTGTTTCTTCATTAACTGAAGACTTCTGCTTGTTGTATCTTGAAGCATATGAAATATAAATTTAGCTAAAAATTTACATTACTCAAAGGAGTAGAGGAAATAATGACATATTTTGATAGTCAATTTTTTTTTAAATCAGAAAGGCATATTTATTTTATTTCTTTTATTTTTAACCCTTTGACTCCCTTTGCCCATTTCTCCCACCCCCAACCCCGGCCTCTGTCAACCATCCAACTGTTCTCTGTATCAATGAACTTTTTTTGTCTTTTAGATTCCATGTATAAGAGAGAGATCATATGTCCTTCTTTGTCTGACTTGTTGCACTTAGCACAATGCCCTCAAAGTCCATCCACATTGTCACAAATGGCAAGAATTCATTCTCTTTTATGACTGAATAATATTCCTTTGTAAATTAACACCACAATTTCTTGATCCACCCATCCATAGATGGAAACTTATGCTGTTTCCATATCTTGGCTACCATAAATAATGCTGCACTATGGGGTGCAGATATCTTCTGGAGTTGGTGCTTTTGTTTCATTCAGGTACCCATAGGTGGAATAGTTGGATCTTATGGTATTTCTATTTTCATTTTTTTGAGGAACCTCCATACTCTGTTTCATAGTGGCTGCACCAATTTACATTTCCACTACCAGTTCACTTTTTAATAAAAGTAACTAGAATTTGCAAGTTAGTTTTATAGAAATATCTGAGGCAAATAGTAGACCAAAATAGTATTTTTAATGGCCTCTCTCATAGAAAGGAATCTCACTTTTTTCTTTTCTTTTTTTTTCCCAAGCTTCATTTCTTCTTAAAATATCCGTGTAACTAATTTTAAAAATGACATCAATTTGAGCTATCCTTTCCCCTACCTCTTTTTATGTCTAAGCCAAATCAAGGAATTAATTTTTCTGCTAAAGTAAATGGTTCAGGATGTCATACTCCTGAAATTTTCCAAGACCTCAGTACAATAGCAATAATGTTCAAAAAAAAAAAAAAACTTTATCAAGTAACTATATAGGAAATATGTCATAATAAAATCTAAGCTTCTAAGTTTTCACTTCTCCCATATCTCTACCCCCTCCATCTCTGTCTTTGTCTACACACACACACACACACACACCCCAACAAGAGACCTTCAGGTAAATTATCTCCATTTCCTCTCTTAATGGTAGATATAACTTCAGAACATGAAAATCATAAAAACACTACTTATTATGGAGTTCATTTGTTGCACACATTTAAAATTCTCCGTAGTAATGTACTAAGAAATTTTACTTTCTCGATGTGTTTTTTATTTCGAGAGGTATTTTAGAGGTATAATATTGCCTTATAACCATAAAGTGTCAAATTTTCTCAATTTGGTGACTATTTTTCACATTATGGAACATTAGTAGAATTAACAAATGGCAGTCAAAATATTTTCAATATTCTAAATAAAGAAAAAGTCCCCTTCCATCATATTCAATGCTTCAATCCTGTTGAATCATAACGGATACCTAAAACGTGAATAGTTTGGTTCTTTGCAGTTTCTGTCATGGAAGATGCACTATCTTAGCACAGCCTGATACATATTGCGTATTTGATATCTGCTTGTTGAATAGATCTAATTTACATAAAGTAAAATGAGCCAAAGAGATTCATAAAACAGTGCCAGAGAAATTGATGCTGGCAGACCTGGACATCAGAATATGGAGAACAGTCGGCTGCTTAACCTACTGAGCCACCCAGGCACCACTTGAAGTTTCTCTTCCTTTTGGAGTCTGCTCAAGTCACTAAGTCAGAAACATCTCCAAAGGGTGATGGTGAAAATAATTGTTTTACATGTTATACCAGCTTTTAAAATGTAATACAATAGACTGATACAAATATACAAATAGACTGCTGATCTTTGATAAAGAAGCAATTACAATACAATGAAGCAAAGATAGTCTTTTTCATAAAATAATGATGGAACAACTGGATATTTACATGGAAAACATGATTCTAGACACAGACCTTACACCCTATACAAAAATTAACTCAAAATGGAGTATAGACCTAAATATAAAGTGTGAAACTATAAAACTCCTAGAAGATAACACACAAGAAAATCTGTATGACCATGAGTTTGGTGGTGACTTTTTAAATACAATACCAAAGACACAATTCATGAAAGAAAGGCTTTTAATTGCCTTTCTTTTCTATTAACAAAAGTGTAATGAATGTTTCTCATAGCCACAGTATATCTACTCTATCCAGAGTTTCATGTGCTCCTCTAGTCTGTTTGCCAGTGACATTCCCTCCTAGACTTTTCAAACTCCTACTCTACTGGGGTCTGTTTTTAGGTTAGACCTACAGCATGGCTGTCACCCTTAGATTTCACTGCACCACACTGCTGGACTTAACTAAAATTAAAAACTTCTGCTCTATGAAGGACATCAAGAGAATGAAGAGACAAACCTTAGATTGGGAAATAATATTTGCAAAACACATATCTGATAAGCTACTGTTATCTAAAATACACAATAACTCTTAAAAATAAAACCTGATTAAAATATGGCCAAAAGGGGCGCCTGCGTGGCTCAGTCGTTAAGCGTCTGCCTTCGGCTCAGGTCATGATCCCAGGGTCCTGGGATTGAGCCCCGCATCGGGCTCCCTGCTCTGCGGGCAGCCTGCTTCTCCCTCTGACCCTCTGCTTGTGTTCCCTCTCTCGCTGTGTCTCTCTCTCTGTCAAATAAATTTTAAAAAAATCTTTAAAAAAAAGAAAATAAAAAAATAAAATAAAATATGGCCAAAAGATCTGACAACACCTTATCAACAATATATACAGGTGGCAATTAAACATATGAAATGATGCTCAAGATCATATATCTTCAGGGGAATGCAAATTAAAACAATGAAATACTTATACTTACTATTAAAATGGCTAAAGTCCAAAACACTGACCATACCAAATGCTGTTGAGGATGTGTACTAACAGGAACACCCATTCATTGCTGATGGAAATGTAAAGTTGTATAACCACTTTGGAAGACAGTCAGTTTCTTAGAAAACGGAACGTAGGATTACCGTATGTTCCAGCAATTGTACTACTTGATATTTCCCCAAATAAGATGAAAACTTATGTCCACACCAAAACCTGCATACAGACATTTATAGCAGCTTCATTCATAATTGCCAAAATGTGGGTGCAGCCAAGATGTCCTTGTGAATGGACAAACAAGTACATAAAGACAATGAAATATTATTCAACAGTAGTGGTAATGATCGTGTAGTGCATTATTTATTTATATGATTCTCTTAGATACCACTAAATATAAAATGTGCTTAAACCTCTGTTCCTTACCCCATCTAGTTGATATATTTTCTCCAAATGTTCCACTATTTAAGATGAAAATTTTGGAGCAACTACGTTTTCCTAACACCTCCTTCCACCATTTATCCTTGCAACATTTTTGCCTGACTTTACTTAATACTATTTGCATTCTGTTCTGTGATAACATATAAGTCATCTGGCTTTCTCTACAGTTAGTTTACAAATTCTAAAATATATAATATACATGTATATATAATATTATATTATATTATATTATGTAAATATACTAATTATTTTATTATAATATAAATTCCATATTAAAGAGAGAGAAATCATTGTGTGGATTTTTTTATCATCAGAGCTAATTATTATGTTAGAATTACTTTTCTTCTTCTTTAGACCCAACATGACAACTCTTGCACCACACAAAAAAATGTTTCTAACATCAAAGCAAAATCAATTTTTGTCTTACTCTCCACTGTTTGCTCCAATTCAAATCACATTCAATGTGTGTTTTATATGTAAATGATGATGTTCTTCTACATATTTTGTTTCCTGGCGCTTTTAATTGCCTTTCTTTTCTATTAACAAAAGTGTAATGAATGTTTCTCATAGCCACAGTATATCTACTCTATCCAGAGTTTCATGTGCTCCTCTAATCTGTTTGCCAGTGACATTCCCTCCTAGACTTCAAACTCCTGCTCTACTGGGGTCTGTTTTCAGGTTCGGCCTACAGCACAGCTGTCATCCTTAGATTTCACTGCACCACACTCTTGCCTTCCATTCACTGAGTCCTGAATCATGGGTTATTTTCCGTTTTTTATTTTGTTTGTTTGCTTGCTTGCTCGGAAGAAGTAACTTCCCAAAAAACATTGTCTTCAAGCTCTCTATTAAATTTCAATTCTAATTAGATCTTGCAATTTTTTTTACCTTTTATGATTTATTTTCTTTTATTGATATTGTTCCATGCCCAGTTATTGTCCTCCTTCCCTTATGGAATTAAGATTTTCCTTTAGATTTTTGGTTGTTTATTAGTTTGTTTTCCTCCCTGCTGCTGGTTTTAACTGATTGAATGTTCATAGCAAAAAATGAAAAAAACAGTCGATGTGTTTCCTACTAAGTTATTGTGGTACTTAGGTAATGCCAGAGTAAAGAGCACTTAACTCAGAAGTGCAAACTCCATTCCTAAAAACAAAATAGTTCACTAAATTTCTTAAGAGGAAATGCCTTTATCTTTTGACCAGGGAGTAAGAAATTGCCTGTTCTGCTCTCATATTAATGAAGGTATAAGAATGATTGAGCTGCCTAGTCGTTTCATAGTTAAATATAGGATCAATCTTCATTTTTTAGTACCCCCTGCCTGTCCATTTCCAGGGGTCTCAAAGCATTTTCACCTCAGCTATGAATTTCAACCAAATACTAATCCTAGGTAGTGGCTTATTTTCATCATTTCATCCATCAATTTACTTTCTATATTCCATTTTCCAGAAATTTATTGAGTTCTCTGCTGATTACCACATCATATGCTTTTGTTAGGCTTTAGGAGATTATTTCTTAGTGTAGTTTTCACTGAATAACAATGAGGTTTCAGAAGGAAGAGGAGACAAATGACTGCTCTCCGTCCATGATTTAAATAGAAATTTAAAGTTAACTTTCATATGCTTATTTTGAATAGAAAAAATGTCAACATGCATAAATCCAGTATATGTATAAAATTTCTATTATAAAAAAAACAAAGTTTTCCCCATTAACTTCACTTGCCCCCTAAAATTTATTCACCTCAAAATACATTATTTTAAAGTAGTATTTTGAAAGTAAGGTGCATTACTTTTCAATAGAGATTAGTAAGGATTCTGTTGGTAATCAATTTACTTGGGGAAAAACAGCATTTCTGATGTGAGCTATTTGATTTGCATATTATTGTGCAAAATAATAAAATATACACTGCTAAAAAAGTTCTTTCAGCATATTTTCCGGAGAATAATTTTGGCTACTTCAGAGCATGGCACACAATTTGGTAGTTTCTATTTGCTTTCTTTACAACAGAGCTCATAGATCAAGTTGATGGACCATCAACCATTAATTAGTTATTATATAAACACATTTAGCAGCTGCATTTATTCCATAAACAAAGGCAGGTCTAATATGTCATCACAAAAATGGATCTAAATTGGTTGTACATAGCCTATAATTTATTATTCAGATATGAAAATGATTTTTGGTAATGAATTTCTCATATAACTCATCAAGTTTATTTAGAAACCATTAATTTGCCTTGTTATAATAATCTATTTTAATGGGCCTTTCAGAACTCCCTATATGGCTACTAATGACTTGGAATATAAAAGTCATCTCATGTTTCATCTATTCCTAGTTTTATTTTCATTAATCATTACAGAATCATCTTTGAAGCACCGACATTTTTCTACACAAATCAACAGCTGAGCACATCTAAAAAAAGAACAATTTGTATAAAACTGAAGAGTCCTTTCCAGGGAGGAATGAAACAAGCAGCTCCCTGGTACCGCAAGTCTTTGACAAGGAGATCTTTAAGATGGACGTTCTGAAAGTCACTTACATGTTAGGGGTTCTCGGTGCTGTGAAAATTCAGAACTCCAAGGACCAATCCATCTTCATTGGGAAGTCCATGTACCAATTGTTAGTGTTGCATTTCCAATGTAACATTGGCCTGTGATACTATTGTACTAGCAAACATGACCCTACCAATTCTTGGCCAGCAGTTTCCTGATCAACTACATGGGCTACTTTGGTCTGACAATTTTTTTTGACAATATATATATTTTTTAATCATGGTGATGATAGTTTACTAAAGTTGTATTTTTAAAAAATTACTGTTGCCATGCCACTTAAATTTGATTATGGTTTTGGGTCATTTATCCAGGACCCATTTCTATAAAAGTTCAGTTGCTGTACCCAACATATGTTCTTACCAAGAATTTATGATTTACTTTGTCATTAAAAGTTTGATGACAGATTACTTACATTGCAAATTTGCCTTTGTTTGAGATATTATCTTCATAACTTCATTAGATTTCCATAGGATATTTTCCCAGATAATAAAAAGTTGGGGGAATGTGTAAGATAGAACCTTAAAAACTGCATTAATTGCATAAGAACATGTACTATGAAGAACATACAAAAGAGCATAGCATAGTAAGAACTTTAAGGTCATAAAGGCTATGTTTGCATATAGTTGGTATTTCCATTTTGTTGTTGTTGTTGATGGTTATAGGTGAAGAGAGAGGGCTTTAGGAAAAATTATTTTCAAATTGTACTTAATGGAGACAGAATATAATATTAAAATAGTTTAGCATATTATACTTGCAGTGAGCATTTTAACATGCACATAAAACTACCAACAATTTTGTTTATGGCTAACAATATAAAATGTAATGGCATACAGTTTTTGTTCCTGCTGCCATTTAACATATAATTCAGCATCTAGTTTAGGCATTGGAGATCTAGCAATGCACAACAGACAGTCTCCGTCCTTATGAAGTCATATATTTCCCATGAGTTGATGCTTTTTCCCATGGTGTGGTTTCTATACAATACTCTTATCTACCTTGTATCTGCCTGTCAAATTCATGTGTTAAGGTCCATCTTGAGTTTTATTTCTTTTATGAAGTGTCCCTGAGATCACTTCTCCTTAAACCTAAATGTTTCAATATAAATTTTACAAAATAGTATGTGTTTCAATTGAGATGCATTATAGTATAATAGTTTCAAGAGAAGGCCCTAGAACTATAGTGTTCAGATGAATAGTATCTCTGGCACTTACTTTAGCAATATTTTATTTAACCACTTGGTGACTCAGGCTTCTTATGTACAAAATGAAGAAAATAAGAATATCTATTTCTTACGACATTGTGAGGAGACACTGTGTTATCCAGTTTATAAGCAAATATGTAAGGAAGTGCATCTTTTGGGGAATGGTTCTGTTCTCCAGGGGAAAGTGCAGTTGTTAGAAAAGAGGTTTTACTCATTATTGCACCATCAATGCCTAGCATAGTTCTTGGCACCACATAATAAAAAAAAATTATTGACTTGAATTTAATCCTTAATTGTATTAAAACCAATGTGATAAGAGGGAGAGGGGAGGCAGTGACACAAAGCAAACAGAGGAATAAAAACAAAACAGAACAACAACAACAAAAATCTATAAATCCCTTCCCTTGCAGGGTATAATGTTGGAGTCCCAAATAGAGAAGATACAGGGGGTTGGGAATTAAGAGGATGTGAGACTGTCACTGCCCCCAGTACATTAGGCAAACTTGTTAAACTCTTTGAGCCCAAACTCTTTCATGTACCTAATGATGATTGTAATAGAAACATATCCTAGTGTGAAAGTGCTTTACACGCATACACACACACACACGCACACACACAACATTGTAACAGGAAGCTGTGTGACTCAGAGATGGAATGCAATTTCATTTATTCATTTAGCATCTATTTTTTTTTTTTTTTAGAATTTACAACAGTCTTTTTTATTATTAAGTATTTTATTTTAATTCCAGTATAGTTAACATACAATGTCATTAGTTTCAGGTGTACAATATAGTGATTCAACAATTCTATACATTACTCAGTGCTCATCATGATGAGGGTACTCTTAATCCCTTTTGCTATTTCACCCATCTCCCACCCACTTCCTCTCTGGTCACCATAAGTTTATTCTCTAGTTCAGAGTCAGTTTCTTGGTTTCTCTTTTTTTTTTTCCCCTTTGCTCATTTGTTTTGTTTCTTCAATTCCACATATGAGTGAAATCATATAGTATTTGTCTTTCTCTGACTGACATTTTACTTAGCGTTACATTCCCTAGCTCCATCCATCTCACTGGGTAAGATTTCATTCTTTTTGTGGCTGAATAATAGTCCATTGTGTGTGTGTGTGTGTGTGTGTGTGTGTGTGTGTGTGTGTATACCACATCTTCTTTATCCATTCATCTACCAGTGGACACTTGGGCTGCTTCCATAATTTGGCTATTGCAAATTATGCTGCTACAAACAGGGCTGCATGTATCCCTTTGAATTAGTATTTTGGTATTTTGGGGGTAAATATCCAGTACTATGATTACTAGATTGTAGGATAGTTGTTTTTTTTTTTTTTTTTTTTTTTTTTTTTTTTA
>NW_023270232.1:972217-1042403 GCF_011800145.1 Mirounga leonina | reverse complement strand
TTTTTTTTTTTTTTTTTTTTTTTTTTAAGATTTTATTTATTTATTTGGGAGAGAGAGTAAAAGAGAGAAAGTATGAGTAGGGGGAGGGGCAAAGGGAGAAGCAGACTCCCCACTGAGCAGGGAGCCCATTATGGGGCTTGATCCCTGGACTCTGGGATCATGACTGAGCTGAAGGCAGATGCTTAACCGACTGAGCCACCCAGGTGCCCCATTGAAGAATAGTTCTATTTTTAATTTTTTTAGTAACCTCCATACTGTTTTCCACAATAACTGCACCAGTTTGCATTCCCACCAAGAGTACACAAGGGTTCCTTTTCCTCCATATCTTCACCAATGCTTGTTGTTTATTGCATTGTTGAATTTAGCCATTCTGACAGGTATGAAGTGATACCTCCTTGTAATTTTGATTTGCATTTTCCTGGTGATGAGTGATATTGAGCATCTTTCATGTGTCTGTTAGCTATTGGGATGTCTTCTTTGGAGAAATGTCTGTTCATGGCCTCTGCCCCTTTATTAATTGGATTATTTGGGGTTTTTTGGGTGTTGAGTTCTTTTATATATTTTAGATCAGTTCTTTTATATATTTTAGATACTTTTTGTCAGATATGTCATTTGCAAATATCTTCTCCCACTCCATAGGTTGCCTTTAGTTTTGTTGGTTATTTCCTTTGCTGCACAGAAGCTTTTTATTTTGATGTAGTTCCAATAGTTTATTTTTGCTTTTACTTCCCTTGCTTTAGAAGACATCTCTAGAAAAATGTTGCTATGACTGATGTCAGAGAAATTACTGCCTGTGCTCTCTTCAAAGATTTTTATGGTATCAGATCTCACATTTAGGTCTTTAATCCATTTTGGATTTATTTTTGTGTATGGTACAATAAAATGGTCTAGTTTCATTCTTCTGCATGTTTCTGTCCAGTTCTCCCAATGCCATTTGTTGAAGAGACTGTCTTCTTCCCATTGGATATTCTTTTCTGCTTTGTTGAAGATTAATTGACCACATAACTGTGGATTTACTTCTGGGTTTTCTATTCTGTTCCATTGATCTATGTGTCTATTTTTGTGCCAGTACCATACTATTTTGATTAATACAGCTTTGTTGTATAACTTGAAGTGTGGAGTGGTAATACCTCCAGCTTTGCTTTGCTTTTTCAAGATTGTTTTGATTATTTGGGGTCTTTTGTGGTTCCACACAAATTTTAGGATTGTTTGTTCTAAAACATATGTGAAAAATGCTCTTGGTATTTTGATAGGGATTGCATTAAATGTGTATATTGCTTTGGGTAGTATAGACATTTTAACAATATTTGTTCTACTAATTCATGAGTATAGAATCTTTCATTTCTTTCTGTCATTTTCAATTTCTTTCATCAATGTTTTATAGTTTTCAGAGTACACGTCTTTTCAATTCTTTAGTTAGGTTTATTTCTAGGTGTCTTATTATATTTGGTGCAATTGTAAATGGGGTTGTTTTCTTTATTTCTCTTTCTACTGCTTCATTATTAATGTATAAAATGCAACAGATTTCTGCACATTGATTTTGTACCTGCAACTTTACTGAATTCATCTATCAGATCTAGTAGCTATTTGGTGGAGTCTTTAGGGTTTTCTATATTAGTATCATGTCATTTGCAAATTGTGAAACTTTTACTTCTTCCCTACCAATTTGGATGTTTTTTATTTCTTTTTGTTATCTGAATACTGTGGCTAGGACTTCCTATGTTGAATTACAGTGGTGAGAGTGGACATCCTTTTCTTATTCCTTACCTTAGGGGAAAATTTTTTATTTTTCCCCATTGAGTATGATGTTAGCTGTGGGCTTTTCATATAAGGCCTTTATTATGTTGAGGTATGTTTCCTCTAAACCCACTTCGTTGAGGCAACACATACATTTTTTAAAGGATTTATAATACATAAAACACAGGAAATTATACACCTGTGGACTTTGAAGGTGACTTTATCCATTGCATAAAAGTATGAATACAACTTCTAATTGATACCCCATCTACTCTTGACAACAGGAGACTGAAATGCCACCTGAATGTTATAGTTAGTGAATACAGCAGTTTTTATATGTTGTCATGGCATGGAACTTGCCTGGCCTTCATTAATCTTAACAAATGTTCCTTTACCACAAGAAAAATTACATTTCTGAAGTACTGCTTTACCTTTGTATAGTTAGGCTGAGAAGTTTACAGGAATATGAAGTATAGAATTAAGCTTTTATCAACTAATAGTAAGAATATAAACCTCAATAATATGAATCTAATGATTTCTATAAATGAGAAATCATCCAGGGCAGTATGAAAACACTGCAATAACTTTTTGACACAGATTATTATCTCGTGGTTCCCTAGAATGAGCCTATCAAAAAAATCAAGTGTCAAAACATTTTGGCTCATAAAATAATCTATTCTCTTAATTTGGGATCCATCTGTTTAGCTGCTCATCTGAAATTGCATATTATTTCTTCAGTGCCTGAGATCAAACTAAAGTATCCTCAATATATCAATGCATTGCTATTCAGTTTTTGTCGTATCCTTATGGTCATGATGACAACTCACCAGCTTTACCTAAACATTATTATATTTAACCAAAATAAAATTAGATAGGAGCACAGGATAAAACATACCATCTCTTTGATAGATCTTTGTCCCTTTTCTAAATAATCACTATAAAAAATTACTGGTATAGAAAGACTAAACTCCATTATACAAATAGTTGAAGTAAGGGAAAGTTGGTATCTTACAAGTAAAATCTATGTCTTTATTAAAAAAAAAATCAACATGGATGCATCTATTGTGGATGTTACCTCTAATTATTAGTAAAATTTAATAAGAAGTTTAATAAAAATATGCAATCTACCTAGGAATTATCTGATTTATTTTGAAAGCCAAAATGAGAAATGATGATGATAATGATGAGATTAATGTTAATGATAAAGATAATAATGTTAACAACAACAACAACAAAATCCTGATTACATGTAGAAATCTAAGGAAAAAAATCCAGAAATTATCTCTTTCTGTAATCCATTTTGACCAAAATGGTGATGTTCTAATAACAGGAGCAATAATGATTCTAGTTAAAGCAATGTTTAAATTACTGCTGAGTTGCGGTGCCTGGGTGGCTCAGTGGGTTAAGAGTCTGACTCTGGTTTTGGTTCAGATCATGATCTCAGGGTAATGAGATCAGGCCCCGCATCGGGCTCCATGCTCAGTGTAGAGTCTACTTGTCCCTCTCCCTCTGCTCCTCCTACTGCTCACTCTCTTTAAAATAAATAAATAAAATCTTTAAAAAAAATTACTGTTGAGTTATTTTTAATTTGGTTTATCAACGGTTAAATAAAAACTTGAAAAAATTTTCCATTTGGGATTATTGTCCTAATTAAATTAAGTAAAATACTAAGAAAGGCATTTGCTGCCATTATTATTAAAGTTAGATGTTTAGGTTGTGAACAGTTACCTTTGTCTTTTTATATTTATTATGATTTCATTTCTTAGTTTTAAAAAAAAATGTTCATGGCTTATATGGTTGTCCAAAAATTCATTATTTTTAAGTGGTCAAATGGAACATGGATTTCCTCTTAGTTATGTTCTCCATTATTACTATCTTTAGGAATTTTTTCTCCAGTCTCAAATCTGTTAAATATCTATTTTCTGACTTTCCCATCCAAATAATTTACCAGTTTTTTTTTTTAAGATTTTATTTATTTATTTGACAGAGAGAGCGAGAGAGCACAAGGAGGGGGAACAGTAGAGGGAGAGGGAGAAGGAGGCTCCCAGGGAGCCTGATGTGGGGCTAGATCCCAGGACCCTGGAATCATGACCTGAGCTGAAGGCAGATGCTTAACCATCTGAACCAGCCAGAAGCCCCTTTACCAGTGTTTCTAAAATCAAAATAATTGGATTGTAATAATTTATTTTATATCATGTCACATAAATTCCAAGACAGTGTGTTCTGTAGTATGTTCCTAATCTTGGAAGATACCCTATAAATAATATTTCTATTTGCTAAAAATTATTAACTGTATTCTTCTCTTAAAGATTTATAGTTTCTATTTTTTATGTATGATAACATAAAGTGTTTAAATTATGTTTATCTAGAGTTTTCCAAAATTACTTGGATTTAGACCTTTTTCTCAATCCAATCTTCCTCTAAAACATAATAAAAGAAAAAGGCTGCCTAAGAAAATCTCAAAGAATATATTTGGTCACACTGTACTCGGTTTTATTTCAGGGCTAAATATTCAATTCCATTGATCTCTCCATGGATTCTTTTGTTAGTACTACTTTGTTCACTCTGTTTTAATTGTTACAGTTGTATAAAATATTGTATTATCTCAGACAGGATGTCTGTAATCATTAATATGATATTTTTAATTTATTCATAGTTTTTCCCAGTTTTTTTTTTTATTTTTAGTTTCATATTAATTTAAGAAACATGTTTTTCAGTTCCAAAAAGATGTCATTAGAATTTTAATTAAAACTGCTTTAAGCTTTTACTAAATTTTGAAGAATTGTTATCTTTATACTATTTTGTTTTCCTGTACAGAAGTACGCTGTGTCACTCCATTTGTTAAAATCCACTTTTATATCTCTCTGTAAGCTTTGTGGTTTTCTTTATACAGCTCCTGCACATTTCCTGTTGCATGCTCCTGGAGTCACATTTTTCAGTAATATTTTGAACGGAATACTATCTCTTTCCTATTATACCTTCACCCAGATATTGCTGGGATATAAGAAAACTATTAATTTTTGCATATATTACTTGTGTCTAGATGCTTACCTGAACTCATTAATTGTAATTTTTCAAAATAATTCAAGATTCTCTTGGGATTGAGTACATAATCATGATGTCTGAAAAAAATAGTAATTTTGTCTCCCTCCAATTATTATAGTTTTCCAATTTGTTTAATTTCCTACTACTAGGAACATTTGAAAAAAAAATGATGGTGTTAGGTGATGTCTCTTATTCTCAGTTTTTAATGATTCTTTCTCTAGTGTTTAATCCTTAAATAAGGTTCTCTCCCAAAAGTTCATGAATAGACTTCAAGAACTCCTTGAACCCCTGGAACTATTTGTAATATTTTTGCATGTATATGCATTTCCCTGGGGAAAGAATTCTTTTTTTAAAAAATATTTTCTTTATTTATTTGAGAGAGAGAGAGCAAAGAGTTGGGTGAGGGGCAGAGGGAGAAGCAGGCTCTCCAATGAACTGTAAGCCAAAAGTGGGGCTTGATCCCAGGACTCTGGGATCATGACCTAAGCCGAAGGCAGACACTTTATCAACTGAGCCACGCAGGTTCCCCTGAGGAGAGAATTCTTAGCTTTAATAAAATCTCAAAAGTCTCTAGACACAAATAAGCTTTTATAAATCTTATAATTGGAATTAGTATATAGAACTCTATTATAGTGTAATATTCAATTAAATAAGCAATTTAAGAAAAAGAGGTGAATTTAAAAATTAGAATTAGAAGTTTAATTGACAAAGAAAATGTGAAAAATCAAATTATATAGCAATTGAATTCAAGCATACCTACATTTTTTAAAATTTTAATTCATTTAGTCAACATATAGTACACCATTAGCTTCAGATGTAGAGTTCAGTAATTCAGTAGAGCAGATAAATAAAAATGAAATCTAACCTGGGTAATACAGTTGTTAAAGTTTTATATTTTATTATATCATTAACCAGAATATTCTATTTGAATTCTTTTTTTTTTTTTTTTTAAGAATTCTGAAAGGAAACTGAGCAAGTGTTATTACTAATTCATATATAAAAAATACTTTTGAAGGGACAAAAACTGTAGCCTAAAGATAATATCTACATAAAAATGTGTGCTAAACAATGTATTTTTATTTAAATTGTTTTCCTAAACATATTTAGCAATAAAAGGATCTCTAATAATTTATAAATATTATTAATTTGTGATGATTAGCATGAAGCCAATCTGAAAGGGTAAAAAGCATGAATTAAATAACAATATAAATCGATCTTTTTTCTCTGAATTACATTCAGAAACTTGAACTAAGCTAATAAAGCGCTGGTGAAACCATGCTTCATAGGGTTAATGAGGTTGAAACCAGCGAAAAGTTTAAAGCTTGTTTTTCAGAGAATTGTTTCCCCCTAATCAGCTATTGTGTCTTTTCAGACCTAACAAGTCCACTAGCTGTCTCTGCAGAAGCTTGGACTCAAGGTCAACTGATAGGGTTTCAGCCTAGGCTCTGCATTCCTTACCTGTGATAAAGAGCCCAAGACCTCATCCAGTTTATACCAGCTTTTTGGTGCATGCCTACAACCCCTCTCCTTGTCCTCAGACAACCTCCTGACATTAGTGGATGAATTTTGCCTCCTTCTGATGTTAAGTCTCCACCCCACAGTGAACATGGGATGTCGGTTACTTCTAGGTTTGTTCAGTGCGCATGCTCCATCTTTCCTCATCAATAGTTGTAAATTTCCCCGCCCTTTTATCAATATCTATGTAATCTCAACCACTGTGACTGTAAAAAACAACAACAAAAAACAAAAAAAGAAACACTTGTTCTCTCCCCTTTCAGGGAGGCATATTTGAGACTTGCCCTGCTGTCTTCCTCATTCAGCTGCCTCTCAAATAAACTCTTCCGTTGCTACAAACTTGACATCTGAGAGATTGACTTTGCTGCGCATCGGGCAGATGGACTTGGGTTTGGCTACTGGTCAGAGAATCCCATGGGGAATCATCTTATAGAAAGGTGTTTGCACACAGTTTTTATTTCACCTTAAGTGGGTTAAACATTTCTACATGCAAACTTGTTTGTTTCCTCAAGAGAAAGGTGAGATTTCTGTAGCAAGAGCAATGGACAGTCTCAGCCTAGTTTTCCGGAATTGTTATAACTTCAGTAGTAGTAGAATCCAAATGAATCACATCTAGGATGCTATTTAGTATATGGAAACTGACAAATTTACTGTTTAGGGATTTTAAATGAATTTTAACCTGCATTGCATCCTAATTGACTTCAAGAAATAGAATAGATCTCTTCTCTGGGATTTGACCTGTTCCAAGCAGATTAACAATATTCCTAGAGTTTCATTACCCTAATTCTAAAAGAGCTGAATGACTGCAAAAAAGCAATAGAGTTAGAGTTAGAAAGGGGATGTGAAGACAGAAGCAGAGGGTCAGAGAGAAAGAGAGATTTGAAGATGCTTTGTAGTCAACCTTGAAGATGGAAGAAACTAAGGATACAAGTGATATTTAGAAGCCAGACGCTAGAAACAGCAAGATAATGGATTCTCCCCCTAAAGCCTCCAGAATAAACACAGCCCTATTGACACCTTGACTTTAGAACTTTTGACATTAGAATTATAGCATTATAAATTTGTGCAGTTTTAGACACTAAGTTTGTGGTAATTTGTTACAACAGCAATAGGAAATGAATACAGAAGCTCAACTGGCAGGCAATTTGTTTAAAGTCATGCACATAGTGTTCAGTAGAACTAGGTTATCAGAGCTAGCACTTGTGGCTTTAAAGAGAACTCTCTAAACATCAAACACTATTTTGTCAGACCCCTGTTGGCATGGACATATTATAATTTTAATATTCTTACATAAAGTAATACACACAAATGTTTCACATATTTACATACCACCAGATGCCTTGTATTTCTCACTGTAGAACCCAACAGGGAGAAAGAACTGCACGAGCATCCTTTGCCAGGACTCAAACTGCACCAAGGTCTCAGGGACACTTGCCTCACCTGCCTGTAAGCTTCTATAGGCCTCGTGGCTCTTTGACTCAAGGGAAACAGAAAAATCAGAGCAGGAAAAGTAGTGAAAGGGAAGAAAGTCTTTTATCAAGTTAAAACCTGCTTAGATTCTCCTCTTACTGAATTTTGAGAACATTCTTATGTATAGGCAAGTATGTGCATATAGTATATAATAAAATGAAAATATAGAAATAGAAATAAAGAATCTCTCTTTTAAGTTAATATTGGTCTATCAATATAAATTAAGTAGGATATCTCCAATTGTTACAATCAGAAACTTATTGAAACTATAGTGATGAGGTTTACATGTCTTAATAAAAAAGTCATCCATTCAAACTTTTATTTATTTATTCATTCATTCAATAAATATTTACTGAGTGTTCCAGTCAGTGGAGACATGGAGAACATTACATTTAATGGAGAAAGACATTAATTTAAAAAAATGTGTGTCTTATATCAGTTTTGTGAAAAGAATAAATGGAGGATGCTGGGGATGAAGGGCATGCTACTTTATAAAAGGTAATCAGAAAAGACCTCTTTGGTAAGATATTTTAACAAGATGTGAAGAAAATGAGGGAAAGATCTATGTGTATATGAGGTGAAAGACATTTCTAGCAAAGGAAATAGGAAGTACAAGGGTCCTAAGACGGAAGCATACTTAGTTATTATATTAGATATATAAGTTGCAAAGTATTCATTTTATTGGAAACTAGATAGTATATTAACTTCAGTTGTAGATAGGTGGTAGACATAATATTTTGTATACTGTTATCATTACATATACAAATATATATGGTTGATACTACCTGGAAAGGTGATTAGATAACTGGAAGGCAGACATAGTTATCTATATTCATTGTCTGGTAATGCTAATGACTTTAGCATGATCCTGATTTGTATTAACTGATGTTTAGATTTTATTAGGATGATTCCTCTGTAATAATTAATTTTCAATGGAAATTCCATTTCCTTCCATTATGACTCTCTTCTGAACTTTAGGTTATAGCTGACTTCAGGGATATCACACACAGCTGTGGTGTGTATTAGTGCTCTGTAGGTGGTAATAACAGATCTAATTGCTTTTAGTAATCTATATCCTCATTGCATTAACTTATTTCAGTGAAATAAACTATTAAAATGGGTTTACCTTTATTGTGACTAATAATATGTGTTTAGGCACATTATTAGCAGCCTACTATATTTAATTATCAATGGCAGATGCCCCAAGGTAGAACACATGCTTCAAAATAACAAGAATAGAAGATTTCCAAAATTATAGTGATAATAATGACTGTAGTACCATTTCTCTTATCATCATTATATGAGATATAATAGGTACATTGCAAACTAAAAATGGGATGATCCTTTCTAATTCCATAAGAAATATAGTTTTATTCATTTTAAATCAACATCTATTTGTTAATTGGAGATCATTCATTAAGTAGTTGAATAACTTTCTAAAAATATTTTACAATTTTGACTATCTGGTATTGAGGAATGGAAATAACTCCACCAGAAGGATGATGGTACCGGGAATCATAGAGAACCACCGCTGTAAAGGTCTCAAGTTAGCCAGATCCTAAGGTAGAAGGCCTAACCCATAAATGCAAATGAATTCAATCATGACTGAATACTTCTTTTTTTTTTTTTAATTTTTTATTTATTTATTTGAGAGAGAGAAAATGAGAGAGAGAGAGCACATGAGAGGGGGGAGGGTCAGAGGGAGAAGCAGACTCCCCGCCGAGCAGGGAGCCCAATGCGGGACTCGATCCAGGGACTCCAGGATCATGACCTGAGCAGAAGGCATTCGCTTAACCGACTGAGCCACCCAGGCGCCCTGAATACTTCTTTCACCAAGGTTATCTTCAAACATCTGGGATCTGAGAGACTCAGTTCCACATTAATATTTTATTCTCCTGTGATCTCCATCTTATTTTTTTGTTTTAAGTTACAGAACTGAATTGGAAAGTGCTTAAACTATATCATCTTCCCACAGAAATCTGTTCATCAGTAATGATTTCATTTTATACATTATAACCTAACAGTCAATAAAGAACAGTGTTCATTTGAAGAACTGTTCTGCATTTTTTCAAACATTATGACTGAATTGTCTACTACATTATACAAATCTGACATGTGACTTCATGAAATTTTACTCTATTAAAGTCTTATTAATAAATGCATACAAAGTGAAAGGAAATAGGCAAGAAGTGAGTAAAATCATGTCTTAAAATCTCAGTTCTACTTATAAGTACAAAAATTGTTCAGTGAGCTATCACTATAATTACTCATTTAAAAAGTCAGTTTTTATGTAATTTCCAATCTCTACATATGCTAATATAGGGAAACTGTTATAAAAATATAGTGTAAAGTGCATAATCTAGAAATCATTTTAATGCAAAAATTATTTTGCTTTGAACAAGAGTATCTACAATGAATACTGGCTGTGAAGACAAATGTTCCTCTTGGTCTAAGGTTACCAGAACTTAAAATAAATGTGTAACATACTGTAAAGTAATGATCCAACCAGAAACAACTGTAAGTTATGTAGTTATGAACAACTGGGTAAATATTTTAAGCTGCAGAGGATAAAATATGAGACTTTTCCCAACTTTTCCACTGACACTTTTTGACCTCACTGGAAAAATGTTGGGTTAAATTATTCAGGAAATAAAGAGAAGCAAAGAGGAAGAATAGAATGAGAGTTACAATTTTTTCAAGCATTATATAAAACAATGTAAGAGAGAGTTTTCTAAATTAGAAAAAAAAATTGAACAATGTCTCCTCCTAAAAATCCAGGAAAACTGGATTCATGAAAAATTCATGTAAAAATTATAAAGAATTATTGTAGTCCAACCCCATAAAAAGTTGGTGTAAGAAAAAAAAAGGTGGGAAGGAAAAAGGATAGCATGTATACACACAAAGAAAGTATGAAAGAAAAATATGTTCAAAACCTGAAGTTTTTCTGAAAAGAAAACTTAAAAGTGAGGTGACAAAACTCATAAAAGAATTAGAAATAAAAGCAAAAGTCATTTCAGATATGAAGAATAAATTAAAAAGAACTCAGAATTGAATAATCATAATGTTTAATACCTCAAAATAAATACAAAGTGAGATAAAGAAAATTTTTAAAAATAAAAATAAAAGAAGATATTTTTTAAAAGAGTGAAGAGAGTAACAATTAATGAAGATAAACATTGAACAAAGAGATGACAAGAATCTCTAATATAAAAAAACAAGGGATTAGAGCACATTATCGATTATTGATTAATTATCGATTAAAATCGATAATTCAAGAAAACTTTCCCTAAAGTATTATAATGATTAATATCTAAGCTATGCTTTAAAGAGCACTACATGAATCTGGGAATATCATTCACCAGTAACCAAGACTAAGACATATTTTAGTAAAATTATTGAACTTGAAAGAGAAAAAAGGGCGCCTGGGTGACTCAGTCAGTTAAGCATCCGACTTGATTTTGGCTCAGGTCATGATCTCAGGGTCCTGAGATTGTGCCCCGCATTAGGTTCTGTGCTCAGTGAGGAGTCTGCTCCAGATTCTCTTCCTTTCCCTCTGCCCACCCCCCTTAAATAAAATAAATTGAAAAGAAAGGAAGGAAGGAAGGAAGGAAGGAAGGAAGGAAGGAAGGAAGGAAGGAAGGAAGGAAGGAAGGAAGGAAGGAAGGAAGGAAGGAGAAAGAAAGAAAGAAAGAAAGAAAGAAAGAAAGAAAGAAAGAAAGAAAGAAAGAAAGAGAAAGAAAGAAAGAGAAAGAAGAAAGAAAGAAAGAAGAAAGAAAAGAAAGAAAGAAAGAAAGAAAGAAAGAAAGAAAGAAAGAAAGAAAGAAAGAAAGAAAGAAAGAAAGAAAGAAAGAAAGAAAGAAAAGAGAAAGAAAGGAGAAAGAAAGAAAGAAAGAAAAAGAAAGATCCCCTGGGTATTTCACAAAAGCATACATGATTTAAAAGCTATGCAGGAGTACAATAATGTCTCATTAGATTTTTCAACAGAAATGGTTTATGCCAGAAAAAAAATGAAGAAAATATTTTAAGTACTCAAATAGAGAAAATGTAAAACAATCATTTTATATCCAGCAAAATTGAGCCTTAAGTATAAAGGGTACAAGCAGTTAACAACATGGAAGATCTCAGAGAGTTTTGATTCCATGAGCCTTTCTTAAGGAATCTACTAAGTAATTAGCTGCAGGCAATAAAATAACTGGAAAGACCTCAACATGAGCCCTGTAATGAGAACATATAGTTACATCTAAAATTTACACTAAATAAGGGTTAAAGGGAAAGGGTATGTATATAATATTTATATGGAGATGTATAAAAGGGGGAAAATGAAGGCAATATATTCACATAACAAAACTAAAGTTTTTAGTAATCCTGTTTTTAGTAATCATAATTACTGGTGGTAATATCATTAAATGAGATTGTTTATGTTTAATATGAGATGTTGATACAGACCAGAGAAGACACAGATGTAATACAAAAGTGGTTAAGTAAAAAGTCTGTAGACCTGAATTTGAACTGAAAATATCAGAATAAACTATGTATTTCACAACTGTATCACTAAAAAGGCCAAGAAATAATGACTAATCCTGTAGAAACGAGCATCCACAGCATTCTAGCACTCGGATTGACATCTTCAAGTGACATTTTCCATTAGAAAGAAGGAAGGGAGGGGCACTTGGGTGGCTCAGTCGGTTAAGCAATAAGGGTAGGATTGATTTGGGCTTAAGTCGTGATCGCAGGGTCGTGAGATAGAGCCCCCTGTTTTGCACTCAGCATGGAGTCTGCTTGAGATTCTCTCCCTCTCCCTGACCTTCCCCCCACTCATGTGCACACATGCTCGCTCTCTCTCTCTCTCAAAGAAAATAAATAAATAAAATCTTATTAAAAAAAAAAAAAGGAAGGAAGAAGGAAGGGAGGAGGAAGAAAAGCCTAAAGTTTCTTTGAGAAATGACCAGTTCCATTTCTGTGTTAGGAGATAGACAAGATGATTCTGGGACATAGTGATATACCAAATAGGAGAGAATGCTCCCAGGTTTACTAGGATAATATAAAAAAAAACCAAATGAGTCAAACTGAAGAAAGTCCCATTCAGCAAGATGAGGGAACTTGGGCTTCAATGAACTAACAATTGAAATTTGTTGAAACCGCCAAATGTTTTTAAATCCATGAGATCATAATGACAGAAAATAAATTAAACTAATTGGTCCTCTTCTGAGTATGATGGAACCAAGAAATTATCTTGAAAACTGGATAAATAAAGTGAAGGATCATTTATTCTGCACTTCCTCTACAAATACTATGACTGGGTGACTCAGTTTTACACGGAGAAAATTGTCTCCTTGTGAAATTGTGCCAAATACGAATTTAAATTTAATGTTAGAGTTAGATATCATCATCTTACAGCTCTCAAATGAATTAATGGACTTAGATTTTAAGGATCAATGGTTTCTAATAAATGTTTTTAGAAGTATGAACCAGACATCAGAAGCCCCTGATGAAAGAACAAATCACCTATAATCTCTCCAACATGATTAAATCTGATTCTGATCAACCTTTTGATCCAGCTGTCTGTTTGTAGGAAACACAGAGGATGAATATGTAAACAGTAAAATTCAGACTGGGAAAATATATAAGTCACAAAGCTCTGGGTCTTCAACAGATAAATTATAAAGATAACAGAGTTGGAGGGAGAACCAATAGATTAAAGAGATATAAAAGGTATATCAAGTTTTAAAAATGAGCAAGACTAAATTATAGTGCTTGGGAATCTACACTTGGATAATAAAATTATAAATATACCAAGGAGGTTGCCTTTTGAAAATCAATATGGTAGTTACTTCTGGAGGGAAGAAGGGTCTTTGTTGTGACAGGGCACATGGAGGGGGTTGGTTGACATTGTTGTATTTTTTATATGTTTGTGGTTAAAAATTCATTAAATATAGTCTCTTCTGTGTGATTTTATGGGTCTGGTTTTTATTTTACAATAAGAAAATTGCAACAGCAGTGTGTCATGACATGTTTTTGGCTCAGTGCAAATGCAAACAGCACAACACTAGTTTCCTTAAACCTCTTGCATCCCGTGCATTTATATTACCTGCCTGGTTTCTGAAAGACTTTGAGTTTGTGAACTTTGCCCTAGCCTTTCCACATCTTTTATATTGTAGAGACTCAGTGAAATTTGTCTTGGCCACCTCCTGAGCAGAGAGTTCTAACCTTTCTGTGACTGTAGAAGAAAAAATATCTCATTAACACTCATCTGGGGATTCCCAATGAATGATTGATGATGTAAATTAATCCATCACACATATCTGAAAATCTCAAATGTATTTAAAGATCCTTATGAATAGTGGATATATTTTATGCATCTTTGATCATGATAAATGGCTAGCCAGATGTCTTCTATAATAAATATAGTCACTGAATTTATTTTGATATGTAAAATCTGGATACACAGTGTCTGCTCATGGGAGTGTATTAAAGATACACCAAAGATAGCTAAATAGGAAGGATCTTTTCAAAGAGATGTTTCCCAAGTGGAAATTATATATATGCATATGTATGCATGTGCATCCTAATTACACTTTCAATCTAGTATGATTTTATATTCACATATCTGTAATCTATACATGCTTGTGCATATTTCAAAATTGAACAAAATTGAATGCAGAGATTTAAACAGCAGTATCATCTCAATAACAGCACTATAAATATAAACAAATAACAATACAATGTAGTTATAACAGAAAGAGAAGGTGAACAAGGGTTTTATTTTTTTTTAATTTTATTTTTTTTATTATGTTATGTTAATCCCCATACATTATATCATTAGTTTTTGATGTAGTGTTCCATGATTCATTGTTTGCGTATAACACCCAGTGCTCCATGCAGAACGTGCCCTCTTTAATACCCATCACCAGGCTAACCCATCCTCCCACCCCCCTCCCCTCTAGAACCCTCAGTTTGTTTTTCAGAGTGAACAAGGGTTTTAAATAAAGGCAATGAGACTAAGGGCCAACACAAGATAAAAGTTACTCAAAATTAGGTTTTCTTGGAAAAGGGTTAATAAGAGTAAATAAGTTGGGACAGTTTACAAAGATGATATGATAAAAAGGTGCTAAAAGGGAGAAAATGGGCGACTTCTAATATGAATACTAATATGAGGCATAAAGTGATGTATGAGTAACATGAAAACAATGAAGATGGAAATTTAGAGGACAATAATTTCAATTATTTTGAAAAATAAAAGGAGAGTACAAGTTTGAACACGTTACTTGTTTGTGTTCAAACTCATTATAAAATAATAACTCCCAGTAGAAAAAGGTAGAATCAAAGTTACAGTAAACAATGTCATAATGATGTTACACATAAAATGGTTATGTTCAATAGCATAGAGACACAAGTAAAATAGTTAAAAGAGAATAAGATATTAAGATTCTTTTATAAAGGAGAAAATGTAGTTAATGATGAGCAAAGTAAATAATAAGTAGTATTCCTTTGGGGAAAGCACATACAATTAATAAAAGTTAAAAACAGACAAAAATGAATTTAATGTGGGGCACCTGGGTGGCTCAGTCCGTTGAGCAAGTGACTCTTGGTTTTGCCTGGGGTCGTGATCTTGGGTTTGTGGTCAGCCCTGCTCAGGCTCAGTGCTCAGCGTGTAGTCTGCTTGAGATTCTCTGCCTCTCCCTCTGTCCCTCCTCTCTCTCTCTCTCTCAGATAAATAAATAAAATAAAATCTTTCTAAAAAATGAATTTAATGCATCCAAAATTTATTTCAAAGATGAGTTAGAATGAGGAGAATGCTCAATGGGAAGACTTTAAAACTGGAAAAAAACAAGGATAAACTTTACCAAAAAAACCCACAAAAAACAAAACTAAGATAAAAGAAAATACACAACATGCCCAATATACTATCTGAATCTTATAAATGCTCAATAAGGACCCTATTATAATCATTATTAATAATGAGGAAAACAAGAGGAGTTTGGTATTAGATTTTAGTTTGGGGAAAAATGAACTAAAGTGTAAAAATTAAAGACAATAACTGAATGTAATACAGGATTTTCTTTAAAAATATATTTAGTTCTTAATATAATTTTTGATTCTCCAGGTGAAAAATTCAAATGACTGTATTTGAAATGAGAAAAAGTCAATTACATGCACATTTTTGTCAATTTCCTGAAATTGAATGATTCTATCTATTTATTCTCTAAATTGGCTTTATTCTCAAGAACAAGAGCAGGAAATTCTCCCTCCACGGTCCCCTTCCTTCTTCCTTGGCTGCAAAGGGCCCAGGGGTGACTGCACTGATGGAAACCACACGGCAAGGGGGGACTTCCTCAGCTGTGGACCAGTGCGGCTCCACGGCCTCAGGACTTATCTGGGAAGAGCTGTCTCAGGGCAGAGGAAAGAGGAAGAGAAGGTAGCAGGCCATGCAGAGTAGATTCTATGAAAATGCCTGTGAGGGGCTGGCTGTTTGGGGCTTCTGGCATCTGGGCTGCCCTCCCTCTGCTTTGCTTCTCAGTTTCCTTGGTTTTTTTCTGTCCTTCCTTTATGTGCCTCATGACAGTCCTATCATTCTCCACCTCCCAAATAACCTTCTTGGCCCTTTTGGAAGTACCACATACACTAGAACCCAAACCACTCCTGGATGAAACGTAGACATCCCCCAAAGAGCACAGTGGCCAGGAAGAGATAGTGATACTGAACTCCATGCTGGGGAAGGTCTCTCGCTCAAAAAATGAGCAAAGGAAATGACAAAAAAGTTGAATTGTTCATATCCAAACAGGAAACAGTTTACATCCTGCCACAAGCCCATTAAAAGCAGTCAGAGGAAAGTTTAAAATAATGATAATAATAAATAGTTAAATAGCAACATTTAATCAGAAAGATGATCTTCCACATTTATACACATTTATTTAAGCATATCATGTTATGTGTGCAAAGGACTTCGCAATTTATAAAACTTGGACATATTTTGTTCTTTTGATCACTTGGGAGTTAGAAGAGACAAAGTGCTATTCACATGTCCCTAAATTAGATGACACCTACCCCCTTCCTTGTCTCAGTCAGACTGAGATTTAACTCCTCACTCTGTCACTATTTAGCTATATGATCTTGGATAATAATAATGAGTCATATTTCCTGTGTGTTTAATATATGCCTGATATTCTTTTTTTTTAAGATTTTATTTATTTGACAGAGAGATAGAGAGAGAGCACAAGTAGGCAGAGAGGCAGGCAGAGGGAGAGGGAGAAGCAGGCTCCCCGCTGAGCAGGGAGCCCGATGCGGGGCTCGATCCCCGGACCCTGGGATCATGACCTGAGCCGAAGGCAGACGCTTAACAACTGAGCCACCCAGGCACCCCTCTGCCTGATATTCTTATAAGTCCTTCACATGTACTGACTCATTTAATTTCAAATCAGTGAAGTAAGCATTATTATTTTCAAACCACTCTATTGATAAGAAAAGTGAGGCACAGGGGAGCCTGGATGGCTCTGTCAGTTCAGCTGCTGATTTTTTATTTTGGCTCAGGTCATGATCTCAAGGTCCTGGGATCAAGCCCCGAGGGGGCCTCTGTGCTCAGTGGGGAATCTGCTTGAGGATTCTCTCTCTCCCTCTGCCCCTCCCCTGTTGGCATGCTTTCTCTCTCTCTCTCTTTCTCTAAAATAAATAAATAAATCTTAAAAAAAAACCAGAAAAATAAAGTGAGGCACAGAAAGATTATGAACATGGTCAAATGTACATGGTCTTTTTGTTGTTGAACTGATTTTGCATCTAGGTACTCTGATTACAAAACTCTTATTCGTAGAGTCTATATTCTATTTACCTTTCTGGTAAGTCACTACCTTTCTGTTCCTCTAATTTTCTCTCCTATACCAGGAGCTAACAAGGCTGTGAGGAAAAACAGTGAGATACATCATAGAAAGTAATTAACATGTCCAGTATATAGTGAATAGTTATTGGATAATTGTGCTACTATTCTGTAAGAATCTAAAGAAGTTACAACTCAGAAATTTAAGTTTTAATTTAACTAAATCAATTAAAACGATTAAGTTAAATTTAAGAAAATTACATGGCTGAAAGTAGTTTGGTCTGAAATCAAAGTTGAACGGGCTACAATACAGTGCTCCAAGTCATGTGGAATTTTAACCCTTAATATAGTTTTGTTACGAGATCGACAACATGTCAATAGACAGGTGTGTTTGAATAAGTAGCACCTAGGCTGAGAATTTCAGTCCCGGTTGAATAGCAAGGAGTAACACTACGAAGTATGGTGTTCCTTGTGAAACCTAGACCTACATACAGGGACATGCTTAAGAACTGGTGGACTGAGGGCGCCAGGTTGGCACAGTAGGTTAAGCATCTGACTTTTGGTTTTGGTTCAGGTCCTGATCTCAGGGTCATGAGATGGAGCCCTGCATCAGGCTCTGCACTCAGAGCTGAGTTCGCTTAGAGTCTCTCTCTCTCTCTCCCTCTGGCCCTCCTCCCCTCCTCCTCTCTCTCACTAAAATAAATAAATAAATCTTAAAAAACATGAATTGGTGGACTGATAGAATTATCAGTCCTTGCCTAAGGAAGTATTTCTTTCAGTCTCTATTGCTTCCGTTCACTGCTAGGGCCACTTACTACTTTTGATGTAAAGGTCTTTGACTCCTGCCTTGAAAGTGTGGCCTGGGACACTTCAGTGTGGAAACCAACTGACTCTTCTTCCCAAGAAGCAGAACATGCCAGAAGTAATTTCTTGGTTGCTTGGTATTTCATGTTATTCTGTTATTTCTTTCCAGGGGACAAATATTCTGTTTTAGATATAAAGAAAAAAATAATTTTTCAGGTTTCTATAAAAACAAGTACATATCCCCTTCCTCAGAAAAGTATGTCTGTGGCTGCTCAGGAATGAAACCCAGAATCAGGAAAGTCCTATTGTTAACTGGCATGAACATGCCAGCAATGAGAGAATGCAAAGCTCCTGGTAATAATAATAGTAGAACATAAGTTTTTCCAAATATTTCAGCAAGTTTGTTGTAGAAAATTAATGGATGCTCTGTGGGTCAGACTAAACCCACATTATAAACACACCACAAAGGGAACTTTGGATTTTATTTGGGTGATAATCTAATGTAAAACAAGTTCATTCTGGATTTTCCAGTGAACACCTTAAAGTCAGATACTATCATGTGCTTTATTCCCTTGATTTCCATATGTCATAGATTCATTTGGGATCCAGTACTTAAACTTATTATGATTAATAAGAAAAGAATCTGGACACCAATGTGTTGAGGGCAAAGCAAATGCCTTTACTGGTCGATCTAAAATATTGTATGGTTGATTTCTAAAACAAAGATAATGTTAATAAAATGATGAGATTGAGGGGAATGTGATACTATCTAAAGCCATCACTTCTCTGTTAATTTTTTTTTTTTTGTGGAAAAGGTTTAATGGCTTAAGAAATTGATGTTATTATAGTTCTATTTTATAATTTTAGGTAAAAATTCATTCAGTATGTATATGTTGTTAGTATGTTCTAAATCTGATGATTTGCAAATTTTATTTATAATAAAGTTTGGAGAGTTTCATGTTTATATATTTCATGTTTATATTATGATACAATTATATTTTTTACAATGCTATTAAATTTGAGAATCCTAATAAGATTGATTTGGTAAAATTTTATTATATCCAATCTAATTATTAAATATATCTTTAGTATGAGACTAATTCAGTCTCACCTGAATCTACAAGGTACAAAAGACAAAGTAAAGAATTGGAATTGGAATAAAAAATGAGTAGTGACAGCAAGAAATATATGTGTCATTAGCAATTTATGAGAACAAGAGAGAACAAATCTTAGTGGTCAAGTTGTCTCAGCAAGATACTTTGAAATACCTAGTATTTTTTTGAACATGAAAATTACCCCAAGATTGTTCTCTCCTTTAAACTTGCTTTACAAACCAAGGAAAACTAAAGACAAATGAACTGATTGCAGGGGGCGGGGGGCAGGGGAGAAGAGAGAGACTGAAACAATTTTAAAAACCACCTAGAGCAAAAGAAAAGTGTTTTATTTAAGGCGCTGCATTTTGCGGCCTTCCCTGATGACTGGTGTGACTAGGGGCTGCTATTGGATTCTCAATTCCAGGTTTTAATAATGAAGTACGAACAACAGTTGTTGTTGGCAGTCAACTGAGTTCCTCTCTTGGCATCTCTCCCCTTTGATTTTTGCCAGGTGAGACTGAGGGCACTGGGATTCAATGCCAGGTTGCTGGTTAATTTTATGTGTTAACTTGTCCGGATCATGGGTGCACAGATATTCGGTTAAACATTATTCTGGGTGTGTCTGGATGAGAGTAGAGGTTGAGTAGGTAGACTGAGTAAAGCAGACTTGCCTTCCCCAATGTGGTGAGTGAGGCTCATCTAATCCTTTGAAGGCTTAAATAGAAAAATAAATAAATAAAGGCTGATGGAGAGACACTTCACTGTTTCTGCCTGATGGTCCTTTTTTTTTTTTTTTTTTTTAAGATTTTATGTATTTATTTGAGAGAGAGAATGAAATAGAGCATGAGAGTGGGGAGGGTCAGAGGGAGAAGTAGACTCCCTGCTGAGCAGGGAGCCCGATGAGGGACTCAATCCCGGGACTCTAGGATCATGACCTGAGCCAAAGGCAGTAGCTTAACCAACTGAGCCACCCAGGCACCCTGCTTGATGGTCTTTGAGAAAAGACATCAATTGGTCCTCTCCTGCCTTTAGGCTGGGACTGAAACTTACACCATCAACTCTTCTGTTCCTCAGGCCTTCGGACTGCAGAACTTGAAACTTTCCATAATAACGTGAATGAATTCCTTATAATAAATTTCCCTAGATAGGTAGACTCTTACCAGTTCTGTTTCTCCGGAGAACCCTGACTAGTACACTAGTGTTGACCAGGAAAACAAAACTTATACTAGATAATTCAATCAAGGGAATTTTATATGGGAGTTTAGTTACAAAGGTATTTGGAATCGCTGAGAGAACAAAAAAGTGAAGGTGAGACGTCATCAGTGGTAGTACATCGTCTCTACCCTCAGAGCTAGAAGAACAAAAGGAGCAAGCAGAGTTGTTGGAGCCTAGGAGCCAGGCCACTGGGGAGGAACAGAAAGCTCAGTGGATCTGCCTGAGGGGAGCTGGAACTGGCCACACAGAGAGAGGGAGAGGTGCATCCACTGCTGATAATATTACTCAACGCAGAAAAATAGAACACTGAATACACCACCTCCTCCTGTTGGCTGAACCCAGCAAGGAGGCTGAGGAAACAAAATGGCAAAATTCAGCCCCAAGGATTTAGAGCAGACCAGAGGAAGGGTGAAAAATGGTTTTGAAAACAAATGCATGACCAGCGCATATGAATATATGAGCCTTTGTCTGCGTGCATATAATATATATGTATAAATATGCATATATATGCATATTTTGATTTTGATAACAGAGGATGTTTCTAAATGGAAAGAAAGACTTGGATAGAAGACATGAACAGATATTTTTCCAAAGAAGACATCCAAATGGCCAACAGACACATTAAAATGTGCTCAACATCGCTTGGCATCAGGGAAATCCAAATCAGAACTGCAATGAGATATCACCTCACACCAGTCAGAATGGCTAAAATTAACAAGTCAGGAAACAACAGATGTTGGTGGGGATGTGGAGAAAGGGGAACCCTCCTACACTGTTGGTGGGAATGCAAGCTGGTGCAGCCACTCTGGAAAACAGTATGGAGGTTCCTCAAAAAGTTGAAAATAGAGCTACCATACGACCCAGCCATTGCACTACTGGGTATTTACCCCAAAGATACAAATGTAGGGCTCTGAAGGGGTATGTGCACCCCGATGTTTATAGCAGCAATGTCCACAATAGCCAAACTATGGAAAGAGCCAAGATGTCCATCGACAGATGAATGGATAAAGAAGATGTGGCAGGGTGCCTGGGTGGCTCAGTTGGTTAAGTGACTGCCTTTGGCTCAGGTCATGATCCTGGAGTCCCTGGATCGAGTCCCACATCGGGCTTCCTGCTCGGCAGGGAGTCTGCTTCTCCCTCTGACTCTCCCCTCTCTCATGTGCTCTCTCATTCTCTCTCTCTCAAATAAATAAATAAAATCTTAAAAAAAAAAAAAAAAGAAAAAAAAAAGAAAAAAGATGTGGCATAGATATACAATGGAATATTATGCAGCCATCAAAAGGAATGAAATCTTGCCATTTGCAATGACATGGATGGAACTGGAGGGTATTATGTTGAGCGAAATAAGTCAATCAGAGAAAGACATGTATCATATGATTTCACTGATATGAGGAATTCTTAATCTCAGGAAACAAACTGAGGGTTGCTGGAGAGGTGGGGGGTGGGAGGGATGGGGTGGCTGGGTAATAGACATTGGGGAGGGTAGGGTATGTGCTATGGTGAGGGCTGTGAATTGTGTAAGACTGTTGAATCACAGACCTGTACCTCTGAAACAAATAATACACTATATGTTAAAAAAAAAAAAAAAAAAAGAATCTTCAGAGTACCCCTTTGCTCAGAAGCTTTGCTTTTACCCTTAGTAGTTTGAGAGCAGAGTAATAAAAATACATCCAGGCACCAAAGCAGAAAAAGATGATGGGCCCAAAACCTGAGAGTATTAGGACCTTCAAATTCAGTCTAAGCAAAGGCACTGCCAATTACCATAGCCCAGGTGGTTAGAAAACGCAAGTTGGCAAAATAAAAGCAAAGTTGGGTTTCTTTAGGAAATGATTTATTCCTCTATACCTATTCATAAGATTATATTATCTTCTTGTTAAAAACTGAGGCTCTGTGTACCTCCGAAGCAAATAATACATTATATGTTGAAAAAAAAAAAAAAAGAAGAAGATAGCAGGAGGGGAAGAATGAAGGGGGGGAAATCGGAGGGGGAGATGAACCATGAGAGACTATGGACTCTGAGAAACAAACTGAGGGTTCTAGAGGGGAGGGGGTGGGGGGATGGGTTAGCCTGGTGGTGGGTATTGAGGAGGGCACGTTCTGCATGGAGCACTGGGTGTTATACACAAACAATGAATCATGGAACACTACATCAAAAACTAATGATGTAATGTATGGGGATTAACATAACATTAAAAAAAAAAAAAAGCACTGAGGCTCTAGGAATTTAAGATACTTAAGCAAAGTCATTATAATTAGAGCTTCACTCAAGTCCAGTGCACAGCTTTTACTGTACCAGACCCTTGATCTGTGGGGAATCCACTCTGGAGAGTGAGGGCAGGGCTGCTTCACGTATCTACCACATGTGCAGGTGTACAGAGCTCATGCTCAAAAGGCCCCATCCCTGGTCTAATGCTCTGTTATTGCCATCTTGGGACACTTTATCATTTTATCTTGGAACTCTTGTTTTGAAGTGAAGTCTGATAGGCCAGTGGAGCATGCATGAGCAGAAGTGACATGGACAATATGCATAGCTTCTACAATTTCTTGCTTGCACATTTGCCTATAATATTCATGATGCCTCATGAGCACAGAATCCCAGTGGACCCACAATCAGTGGTAGGACAGCAAGATTCAGAGCATGTAGTATCACAGCTGTGGCTGAAAAAGCAGGGCCCTGAGCTCTAAGATTCCCCACACTTGGCCATTCGAACCAAAGTTTGTTTTGAACACAAAAAGAAGGCAATGTTCTGGCTCTCCAAGAAGCAAGAATGACCAAGGAACCCCATCATAATCTTTCTTACTCATGTCACCTCCCTATATTCAGCTAAACGCCTACACTGAAGATGATGACATAGAAGAAAAGGAAACTCCTCCCTTGCTTATTGATAAACTGAAGGTAGAGCATATCTGTAGAATGTGAGTGTATCAAGAAGTAAGATAAAAACATTTAAGCTGTTTTTTTTTGTATCGATTCCACTGTTTTGGTAAGACAGTATAACATATGCATGTACAAAATACAAAATATGAATTGTGCAATGTTGGTGATTCTGTATGCTCTCATACTTGTATTTAAAACAGGCATTGCAAAATATACAGATAAATAGCAAAATTCATGCTAATTATTTTTTTTCTTTTTACTTAGAACAGCATTAAATAGCAGAACACAAAACATCACAAGTCAAAAGACAGAACAGAAGCTGTATATTTTAGTATCTTTAATTGCATTTTTTCTACTTTTTGAAGAGAGGCCCTGCATTTTCGTTTTGCAGTTGGCCCTACAAATTATGTAGCTGTCCTTGAGAAAAGAGCAGTGCTAGTATTTTGGAAGCACATGGAATTTGTTCATTTTAGCAGTTCTCAACCTTCAATATGAGTCAGAATCACCTGAAGAGAGACTTTTTAAAGAAATGCCTGGGTTCAAACCCAAAGATTCAGATTCAGTTGGTCCAGCATGGGATGTAACATTTTTTTTTTTAAGTTCCATGGCTAATTCTAATGTATACTAAGGATTGAGTACCACTAATATAGATGGCTTCATGCTTGCAAATACCCTGATTACATATAATGGATAACCTCAACTCAATACAAGGTTATATATTATTTTAATAGCAGCTTTCTAGAGATAATGCTTCAAACAAAACAGGAAATCATGGTTTTCAGATACATTGGCAGGCCAGAGAGGGTACACTGGGGACTTTGGAGTCTCTCCATTTTCAAATAACCTGTTACAACTAGGCATAGAATAGTTTCTGCCTGGTTCCTTAAGCAAAATAAAATCTGAAGATAAAGTTCAAGAGTGTACTATTAAACAGTGCAGTAGCTTGCTGATGTATGTATCACCTTAGCTATAGACAAAACAGATTGTCACATGTTTTGTTATTTTTGTTTTCCAATTAAATATATCATGTGTAGAAAGCTTCTGTTGACAAAAGTCTTAAGTACTTTCAGTAGCATTTAGATTCACAGTTGGCAGAAGGGATTGCATTTTTGTGCCTGCCTGTATGTGTCCACACCCTCTCTCTAGAACTTCTTAACAAGGATATCATTGCTATCTTCCCCCCACCCCAGAGAATGAGAAGTTAATGTGGTAAGCCTGTGTTAGGAATTCAAGAGATACTCATGGGTGAGCAAAAGAGTAGCCCTTTCACAAAAATTCAGGGAATTCTTGAAGTCTATTTTGAAAACAGTTAAAATGTTTTTACTCTTCTCAATAACATTGACTCCCTAAAATTTGCATTCAACCCTCTGGATACCATAAACCTCATTAATAATAGTGTTTACTCTTTATTGCAAAATAGGGGTTTCGTTAAAGTTATTTTTAAAAAAATGTTTTTAGACCTTATTCTCACTAAATGTCTCTCCAATACAAAAGTTAATAATATATATATATATATATATATATATATATATATTAGATGTTCTGTAGGCCAAACAAGTGGGAGGACACTGAAATAGAATCCTATTTGGTTTTGGTTGGATTTTCTGTGAGGGCTTTTTCATAGCCTATAACATGCAAACATCATTATACATCTCCAAGATACTCTTGGAACAAATACTAGAAATATTATTTTTTTCTTTCCAGCCATTATTTCTCACTGAAGTAAAAGTGGTTAATTCACTTGGCAATGTATCTTGAATATCTTGCATTTTGAATATGCCCACACCCAGGCCTATGGTCTTTTCTGTTTGGGATTCAGTGGGTAAGTCAGGTTGGTACCGACAACTATCTTCAGTTCAAGGGTGATGAGGGAGGAAGCTCTTTCTGGGCTTCAGGTTTAAGGTCTATTCTCTATTGTTATCTTTATTAGGTCATTACACTGAATATTTGATCCTTAGTTTCACAGTAAGCATTATTACACCTTAGTTCCTTTTTGTCTCATCCAGACAACCTATTGAATGGAGTCTCAGAAAGAATGCTCAGTGTATTCTACTGTGTGGTTTTAGGGAATATTTTAGTTACCACAAGCCAAACTAAACTGATGTTCTAGGAAGTAGTTTTTTGAAGTTTTTAAAGACATTCTAGATCTTTTGATATAAGTGCTTTGAGATTACTTAGTGAAATCAGCAGATTTATAGCTTTTGCTCTTAATTTTTTAAAATAGTGTATGTACTTTACAAAACATTTAAAAATGCAGATATGCATAGTGGACACTGAAAATTCTCTGTAATTACAATTTCCATAGATGACAAGTGAGTGCAAACATTTCCAGAGAGTTCACTACGATTATATATATTAGATATATGTATGTGTGTGTAGGTAAAATTAATCACATAAATAATCTTAATTGGCATATGTAGACTTCATTTTAATAAGCTTTCCCTTTCACATCAATAGATTTCCTATATATATGTAATTTATTTTAATACTGAAAATATTTTCCCCATATTATGTACCTTTTCATTATATCCACTAAACCTCACTTCATTAGAAGCTCTAATGGAATAAAAAATATGCTTAAATATTTAAAACATACAAAGCTTCTTTGTTTGGTTATATCCATAAACTTGATTCATGCATTCCTGCTCTTTATGACTATGAAAAAAAGGAGTTTATTCACAAATTTAAAATAAATTAACAAGGAGATATAAATACATAAATGTAAATATCTATATACAAATGTAATCTGTGTATTAATAAATGTATACTTTGTAGATAGATAATGTATTTAATGTATCAATCTTCTTTTTAAATTTACTATACCCTAAGAATATAATCCCCAGAAGTATTTGTCCTTGTACTGGCACAGAAGCTAACATGCTAAGGAACGGAGCAAATTTATTGCTCCAAAATAAATCAGATAAAGCCCTGTTTATTTTATTTGTTTTATTATGTTATGTTAATCACCATACATTACATCATTAGTTTTTGCTGTAATGTTCCATGATTCATTGTTTGCATATAACACCCAGTGCTCCCTGCTGTAAAAGTCCTGTTTAGATGAGAGTTAGTATAACGGGTCAGCTAAAAATCAGTACTGTCAGGAGGAAACTCCTGAGTGTACAGACACAACGACTGAACAAGGCTGAGCAGAGAGACCACAGTGGATAGCAGGAGTAGTCAGAATTCACAACTGGAACTCCTTATTAGCAGAAAATGCTACATGACAATCCAGGTAATTTAAAGAACTGGTGTCAAGTAAGGTGTCAACAGGGCCATATGTAGGGAAATAAAGAATCCAAGAATGCTTAGCAAAGAAAAGTGCCCGAGACCAATAAAAAATAGTGTATACTTTAACAATTGATAAATTGTAATGTTGACTATAAGCCAGAAGAAAAAAATATAATTTATTGCTTTAATACGGAATGTACAGACTGATAAGTTTGGCATATAGGAACTTGAAAGGCTCATTGAATTAAGTTTTTGCCTCCTTAAAAATGTATTCCAGTAAAGATCATTTATTTATCAAAACATAGCACCTTCTGCACACAATGGGTAAAAAGTGGAGACATATAGAAGACAGTGCATAAATGCTTCCAGCTCAAAGAAATTTGGGGCCAAAGTTCAGAGTGAAAATAAGCAGGTAGTCCTCCAGTATATTCCTTCTAAGATTACACTGGGCAACCCTGTTCTATCTACCTTGATTGACATTCTTAAAGATGATCCCTATCGATTAAGGAATTCATTTCAAATTAAATGCTCACACTGTCATACAGAAGAGAAGAAAGTCTACAGACAATGAAGCTACAGCAATAAATCAGCTTTCTATCTTGGACTCAGAACCTGGGCACTCTCTCTGCTATTTCTAAGTAAAATTGATGCCCTTGAAAACAGACATGAATTTTTGAATTATGACTCTTGAAACAACTAATAAAATAAGTTGACTTTTGTTTTGAAGAAACTTGTCTGTTATTGCTTGCATTATGAACATTTCAAAACCCACAAATTATATGCTAAGCAATGAATATGATGTAAACATTATACAGGAATATAGGGACAATATATGTTCTATTCTTTTTCCATTCGTTTTTTTTTTTATTTTTTTATTATGTTATGTTAGTCACCATATATTACATAATTAGTTTTTGATGTAGTGTTCCATGATTCATTGTTTGCATATAACACCCAGTGCACCATTCAATACATGCCCTCTTTTTTAAATTTTTTTATTGTTATGTTAATCACCAAACAATATATCATTAGTTTTTGATGTAGTGTTCCATGATTCATTGTTTGTGCATAACACCCAGTGCTCCATGCAGAACGTGCCCTCTTTAATACCCATCACCAGGCTAACCCGTCCTCCCACCCACCCCCCTAGAACCCACAGTTTGTTTCAGAGACCATCATCTCTCGAGTTCATCTGCCCCTTCGATTTCCCCCCTTCATTCTTCCCCTCCTGCTATCTTCTTTTTATTTTTTTTCTTAACATATATTGCATTATTTGTTTCAGAGGTACAGATCTGTGATTCAACAGTCTTGCACAATTCACAGTGCTCACCATAGCACATACCCTCCCCAGTGTCTATCACCCAGCCACCCCATCCCTCCCACCCCACCCCCCCACTCCAGCACCCTCAGTTTGTTTCCTGAGATTAAGAATTCCTCATATCAGTGAGGTCATATGATACATGTCTTTCTCTGATTGACTTATTTGGCTCAGCATAACACCCTCCAGTTCCATCCACGTCATTGCAAATGGCAAGATTTCATTCCTTTTGATGGCTTTATAATATTCCATTGTATATATATATACCACTTCTTCTTTATCCATTCATCTGTTGATGGACATCTTGGCTCTTTCCACGGTTTGGCTATTGTGGACATTGCTGCTGTAAACATCGGGGTGCATGTACCCCTTTGGATCAGTACATTTGTATCTTTGGGGTAAATACCCAGGAGTGTAATTAATAAATGCCCTCTTTAATACCCATCACTAGGCTAACCCATCTCCCCATACCTTTCCCCTCTAGAACCCTCAGTTTGTTTCTCAGAGTCCATAGTCTCTCATGGTTCGTCTCCTCCTCCAATATTCCCCCCTTCATTTTTCCCTTCCTACTATCTTCTTCTTTTTTTTAACATATAATGTATTATTTGTTTCAGAGGTAGAGGTCTGTGATTCAACAGTCTTACACAATTGACAGCACTCACCATAGCACACACCCTCCCCAATGTTTATCACCCAGCCACCCCATCCCTCCTACCCCCAACACTCCAGCAACCCTCAGTTTGTTTCCTGAGATTAAGAATTCCTCATATCAAAACAAACTGAGGGTTGCTGGAGTGGGGGGTGGGGTGGGAGGGATGGGGTGACTGGGTGATAGACACTGGGGAGGGTATGTGCTCTGGTAAGCACTGTGAATTGTGCAAGACTGTTGAGTCTCAGATCTGTACCTCTGAAACAAATAATGCAATATATGTTAAGAAAAAAAAAAGAAGAAGAAGAAGGTAGCAGGAGGGGAAGAATGAAGCGGGGGAAATCGGAGGGGTAGACGAACCATGAGAGATGATGGACTCTGAAAAACAAACAGGGTTCTGGAGGGGAGGAGGGTGAGAGGATGGGTTAGCCTGGTGGTGGGTATTGAGGAGGGCACATTCTTCATGGAGCACTGGGTGTTATGCACAAACAATGAATCATGGAACACTTCATCTAAAACTAATGATGTAATGTATGGGGATTAACATAAGAATAAAAAAAAAAGAATTTCTCATATCAGTGAGATCATATGATACATGTCTTTCTCTGATTGACTTATTTGGCTCAGCATAATATCCTCCAGTTCCATCCACGTCATTGAAAATGGCAAGATTTCATTCCTTTTGATGACTGAATAATATTCCATTGTATATATATGCCACATCTTCTTTATCCATTCATCTGTCGATGGACATCTTGGCTCTTTCCATAGTTTGGCTATTGTGGACATTGCTGCTACAAACATTGGGGTGCACATACCCCTTCAGAGCCCTACATTTGTATATTTGGGGTAAATACCCAGTAGTGCAATGGCTGGGTCATATGGTAGCTCTATTTTCAACTTTTTGAGGAACCTCCATACTGTTTTCCAGAATGGCTGCACCAGCTTGCATTCCCACCAACAGTGTAGGAGGGTTCCCCTTTCTCCGCATCCCGGCCAACATCTGTCATTTCCTGACTTGTTAATTTTAGCCATTCTGACTGGTGTGAGGTGATATCTCACTGAGGTTTTGATTTGGATTTCCCTGATGCCAAGCAATGTTGAGCACTTTTTCATGTGTCTGTTGGCCATTTGGATGTCTTCTTTGGAAAAATGTCTGTTCATGTCTTCTGCCCATTTCTTGATTGGATTCTTTTCTTTGGGTGTTGAGTTTGATGAGTTTTTTATAGATTTTGGATACTAGCCCTTTATCTGATATGTCACTTGCAAATATCTTCTCCCATTCTGTCGGTTGTCTTTTGGCTTTGTTGACTGTTTCTTTTGCTGTGCAAAAGCTTTTTATCTTGATGAAGTCCCAATAGTTCATTTTTGCCCTTGCTTCCTTTGCCTTTGGTGATGTTTCTAGGAAGAAGTTGCTGCAGCTGAGGTCAAAGAGATTGTTGCCTGTGTTCTCCTTTAAGATTTTGATGGGCTCCTGTCTCACACGGGTGGAATGCCCCGCCCTTGCCAGTTCGGGCTAATTAATCTGCTCAGGTGTGCTCTCGGGAGGTTTTGTTCCCTGCAAGCTTTCGGTACAGATTTGGAGGAGGAGAGTGAAAATGGCGGCCTCCCAATCTCTGCCTGGAGGAGCTGAGAACTCGGGGCTCTGCTCCTCAGTGAGCCCCCAGATAAAAGCCGTCAGTCACTCCTGTCTCCCCGGTCTCCGCCCATACTGCATGCTCACCTGGCCAGTGATGGAGCGGTTCTATCCCTGGCCCACGAGCCCGTGTGGAGTCTCCAAACCCAGCAGATCCTTGTGGTGGGCTCCCGCACTGCTCCTTCCAGGGGAGGAAGGGGAGTCTCCCCGGATCTGCTGCTTGTTGGGTCCCTGCTGGAGGAGCAGTGGCCCGACTGTGCTACAGATTATGGTTTATGGCAACCCCGAGCTGAGAGCCAGCACCTTGGCTCCATCTCTGCAGCCGGCTTCCCTGCTCCGATACCTGGGAGCTCTGCCGCACTCAGACACCCCCGGTCTTCCTGTGACCCCGAGGGTCCTGAGACCACCCTGTCCCACGAGGGTTCCACCTCCCGCTTAGCCACTGGAGCAACGTCCCTAAGAGGAGCTGACTTCTAAAAGTCCCGATTTTGTGCTCCATGGCTCTATCACTTGCCAGAAGCGCCCACAGAGGCCCCCTCCCCCACCATCTATCCTCCCTAATATCACCTCAGATTCACTTCTTTGCACATCCTACCTTCCAGAAAGTGGTCACTTTTCTGTGCAGAGAGTTGTTGCTATTCTTTTCTTTGATCTCCTGTTGAGATTGTAGGTGTTCAGAATGGTTTGATCCCTATCCAGCTGAATTCCTCGGACCAGACGAAATCCAGGTCTCCTATCCTCCACCATATTGCTCCTCCCCCCCATGCTTTCTTTATTATTGTATCCATGCTTGGGTTTTCCTGTCCTAGCTCCTTGAAGAAAGTAATTATGTCTTATTCATTTTTGCCTCCTTAACCTTACACATCATCTGGCATATTGTGGGAGTTTAGATACATATTTGTTGAATTAAACTGAAAAACTGTATTTTGATCTCCTATTAATGTAAATGCACTATACTAAATGCTGCAAATTACTAATTCCAATTCTCAAAAATGTTTACTATTCCTCTGTATCATTTTGACATTCCTTTCAAAAACTTGCATGACTTAATAAGTATAAAACACCACTATGTGATAAGAATGCACTCAAAAACTAATGGAAACTCATGGATTGGAAGAACAAATATTATGAAAATGTCAATGCTACCTAGAGCAATCTACACATTCAATGCAATCCCTATCAAAATACCATCCACTTTTTTCAAAGAAATGGAACAAATCATCCTAAAATTTGTATGGAACCAGAAAAGACTCTGAATAGCCAGAGGAATGTTGAAAAAAAAAAAGCAAAGCTGGCGGCATCACAATTCCAGACTTCAAGCTCTATTACAAAGCTGTCATCATCAAGACAGTATGGTACTGGCACAAAAACAGACACATAGATCAATGGAACAGAATAGAGATTCCAGAAATGGACCCTCAACTCTATGGTCAACTCATCTTCGACAAAGTAGGAAAGAATGTCCAATGGCAAAAAGACAGTCTCTTCAACAAATGGTGTTGGGAAAATCGGACAGCCACATGAAGAAGAATGAAACTGGACCATTTCCTTACACCACACACAAAAATAGACTCAAAATGGTTGAAAGACCTAAATGTGAAACAGGAGTCCATCAAAATCCTGGAGGAGAACACTGGCAGCAAACTCTTCGACCTCAGTTGCAGCAACTTCTTCCTAGAAACATCACCAAAGGCAAAGGAAGCAAGGGCAAAAATGAACTATTGGGACTTCATCAAGATAAAAAGCTTTTGCACAGCAAAAGAAACAGTCAACAAAGCCAAAAGACAACCGACAGAATGGGAGAAGATATTTGCAAGTGACATATCAGATAAAGGGCTAGTATCCAAAATCTATAAAAAACTTATGAAACTCAACACCCAAAGAATAAATGATCCAATCAAGAAATGGGCAGAAGACATGAACAGACATTTTTCCAAAGAAGACATCCAAATGGCCAACAAACACATGAAAAAGTGCTCAACATCGCTTGGCACCAGGGAAATCCAAATCAAAACCTCAGTGAGATACCACCTCACACCAGTCAGAATGGCTAAAATTAACAAGTCAGGAAATGACAGATGTTGGCAGGGATGTGGAGAAAGGGGAACCTGTTGGTGGGAATGCAAGCTGGTGCAGCCATTCTGGAAAACAGTATGGAGGTTCCTCAAAAAGTTGAAAATAGAGCTACCATACGACCCAGCCATTGCACTACTGGGTATTTACCCCAAATATACAAATGTAGGGCTCTGAAGGGGTACGTGCACCCCGATGTTTATAGCAGCAATGTCCACAATAGCCAAACTGTGAAAAGGCCAAGATGTCCACCAACAGATGAATGGATAAAGAAGATGTGATATATATATACAATGGAATATTATGTATCCATCAAAAGGAATGAAATCTTGCCATTTGCAACGATGTGGCTGGAACTGGACGGTATTATGCTGAGCAAAATAAGTCAATCAGAGAAATACATGTATCATATGATTTCACTGATATGAGGAATTCTTAATCTCAGGAAAGAAACTTAGGATTGCTGGAGAGATGGGGTGGTTGGGTGATAGACATTCAGGAGGGTATGTGCTATGGTGAGCACTGTGAATTGTTTAAGACTGTTGAATCACAGATCTGTACCTCTGAAACAAATAATACATTGTATGATTAAAAAAAAAGAAGAAGAAGAAGATAGCAGGAGGGGAAGAATGAAGGGGGGGAAATCGGAGGGGAGACAAACCATGAGAGACTATGAACTCTGAAAAACAAACTGAGGGTTCTAGAGGGGAGGGGAGTGGGGTGATGGGTTAGCATGGTGATGGGTGTTAAGGAGGGCACGCTCTGCATGGAGCACTGGGTGTTATACGCAAACACTGAATCATGGAACACTACCTCAAAAACTAATGATGTAATGTATGGCGATTAACATTACATAATGATAATAATAATAAAAAGAAAGCATAGAATTCCTTGTAAGAAGGAAAACTAGCCAAGAATCCTAAACTGACCTGTAATCAAGTATTTTCTCTGTGTCTGGAGAGCACATTTTTTTACTCAAGCCTAACACTTACACCTTTTAAAACATACTTCGCTACCTCATGTGCATGTTTGCCATCTATTACTTTAGACCTTTCTCCTTATGTGTCCCTAACATCCTCAGTGCTTTTCTTCCATTGTTTGAGAGACTTAAGTTTTGCTTCCATTCTTAGGAGGCAATCAGGTCTACTGGTAATTTAACTTGAGTCTCAGAGCTCCAAGAAATCCAAGGCTTACCTGCCTCCATCCCTCATGTTCTGCATCAGCATCAGAGGCTCCAAAACCTTAAGTTTTCCAAACTTTTCCGAAGTCGCACAGGTTTGAAGGCAAAACAAAGATTAAGTACTTTAAATCTCAGCTCAGACTTCTGGGAACTACTAATTTACTGCCAAGTGGAGGGAAGACTAATAAGAACACAGTTCCAGAGGTAAAAGTTAAGACTTTAAGGACTGAATTTGGAAAGTATTCAATGTTACCGTTTCAAACATTTGGAGTCAAACCTCCAATACACAATGGCCATTCCCATCAATAGATAAAAGGCTGTGGACTACCTTTTTCCTCCTTCTCCTTTGTTCCCATTTTCACTTTTGATGTTCTATCTCTTAGTATGGTTTTGCTAGAAACAAGCTGGGATAACTCCTGCTGGACTTCATTTCCAGCTTTTTAGTACTGGCTATAGGGCAGGCGATACTTCAAAGGAAGTCTGTCTGTAGAGATATCAATCAACCAAGCAAACAGACTCACTCCACAGAGAGAGGAAATCGTTCCTATCAGGAGTGCTCAGCTAAAGAGAGAACAAATGGGTCTGCAACTGAAAACCCCAATTTGCATTAGTTTTATTTATTGAGAGTTGAAATGGGAATAAATGAAACTTGCATCTAAACTGTAAGGATTGAATAAACCTGACTGAAATGTTTGAGAACAGCTCTACTTCTAAATGATCTGGGAGTAAAGAGATGACTTTCCATTCGGAATATACGCCTTCTACCTAAGTGCTCTGTGAAGCAATGTCAAATTGTGTTAGTGCAACAGATCATACCCTGGGGCCCAAAGAATCCATGGGCTGAATTCACAACAAATGTAGAGTTCTAGGTGGGTTTGTATTTTAAAAATAGTTTATTTTTTTCACTAACATCTAGGTAAAGTTCACATTTGCTTCAATTATGAATGTTGGCAACAACCCAACGCAGTGTTAACAATGTCTGTTAATTTCCACCAGCCACAATCACAGATATTTCCAAAGCATGTTGCAAATATTTTGAATTATTCTGGGGTAATTGCAGGAGTAAATTAGACTCTCAATGAGATCCTGTTATTTAATGAGTTAATAAAGGAGCAAGGATATGAACATATTAAATTTATTAAAATATAATAATAACTAAAATTTGGTTTCCTTCCAATCTGTATTAGGTTTTATGCATTTTAAAACAATATTATGAATCTGAGAAGCAGATTCGCGGAACACTGTTCTAATGGTCAAAACACACATTCTGGTGCATTACATTTCAAAACTAGTTATACAAATTAAGCATGTGCATGAAACATTCTGGGGCCTCAGGAATGTGGGTGAGACACACTGATTTACAGAAGCAGGTGTTGTTGTTGACTTACCCATGAGGGCAGCTCTGTGTGTACAACACAGGGTACACATTTAGTTAGCAAACTCGAATATGGTTCAGGGAGTTATTAAGGAAAAATGTCTAACCCAAGGGGTGAGTTAAAGAACAGGAATAGGTGGGCACCTGGGTGGCTCAGTCGTTAAGCGTCTGCCTTCAGCTCAGGTCGTGATCCCAGGGTCCTGGGATCGAGCCCCGCATCGGGCTCCCTGCTCAGCGGGAAGCCTGCTTCTCGCTCTCCCACTCCCCCTGCTTGTGTTCCTGCTCTCGCTATCTCTCTCTCTGTCAAATAAATAAATAAAATCTTTAAAAAAACAAACAGGAATAGGTATGGAAAGAAGGAAATCCTTGAAATGAGATGTCTTTGTCATCATCTTAGTTCTGGATAATCATCTCATTCAAAGAAATTAACTCCAGCCAGCATCATTGTTGGTATAGTTGGTCAAGATCAAGTCACCCTGACACTGAAAGGAAAACATATGAAACATAGATTTGCATTAACTAAACTCAATAAATCCTATTGATAATAATTTTAAAATATAATCTTGATTCTGAGGAAGAGACCAAGGTACTTATTGAGTGCAAACTCTGCACAGAAACTATGCTATGCTCTTATCTGTATTTGTCTCATTTAATCACTATAATAATCACATGAGGAATATTTTATTATTTTCCTCCATTTAACTGGGGAAGACACTGAAACTAGAGAGATAAGTAATTTGTCCAAAGACATTGACTTAGTCAGCTTGGGCTGTCATAACAAAATACCATAGCCTGGGTGGTTTAAACAACAAAAAGTTATTCTCACAGTTCTGAGGCTAAAAGTCTGAGATCAAGGTGCCAGCATGATCAATTTCTGGTGAAAGCTCCCTTTTGGGCTTCTGAATGGATACCTTCTCTTTGTGTCCTCACATGGCAGTGGGAGAGGGAGGGAGAGAGAGGAGGGACAGAGCTTGAGCTCTGGTCTGTAGTCCTCTTGTATAGGATACTAGAGGCGCCTGAGTGGTGCAGTCGATTAAGTGTCTGACTCTTGGTTTTGGTTCAGGTCGTGATCTCAGGGTCATGAGATCGAGCCCAGAGTGGGGCTCCATGCTCAGCATAGAGTCTGCTTAAGATTCTTTCTTCCTCTCTCTTTCCTCCTCCCTCCCTCAGTGCATACTCTCTCTGTCGAATAAATAAATAAATCTTTAAAAAATATACTAATTATATTGAATTAAGGCTCATCCTTATAATCTTATTTAATCTTAATTACTTTTAAAAGATCCTTTCTCCAAATACAGTAATACTAACAGCTAGGGCTTCAACACATGAATTGTTGGGGTGGGGACATAATTCAGTCCATAACATCATAAAATAGTTAGTGGAGTTTCCAGAACAAGTTTAAATCTCTTGGAGTTCAAAACTCATAGCTTTTACTGCTCCAGCAGATACTATTCTAGAACCAGAGTCAAGGAGTTCTTAGGCAGCTATAGTCCCAGTGGGAAGCTGAAGTGCTAAGTACATAAAATCAAGGGGGAGGGGACCACAAACTCCCTTGAATGACAGGTTGGCCCATAGCCCTGCACCACATGATGTTGCTAATTCTGTGGTTGTCATTCAGTTCAGATTCCCCCCCACCCCTGGGAACATCTGACAGTGTTTGAAGACATATTTGGTTGTCACAACTTGAAAGGATGGTGTTACTGGCATCTACTGGGTAGAGACTGCTGAACTATCCTACAATGCACAGGGCAGTCCCCCACACAGAGAATTATCTAACCTAAAATGTCACTTAGTGCAAAAACTGAGAAACCTTAAACTGTTTCCATTTACTTCACATATTTTTCCCCCCAGAAATGGGTCATATTTTAACACTACCTGCTGGTAGTGGAGCTGACTGATCAGAATGGCCTCAGCACATGGAGTCAGGCTATGCCTGTATATAACATATGGGACTCACATCGGAGCACCTGAGTGAAGGACATGCTAGTGCAAAGTGACAAAGTGAGAACAATTAGCCGTGGATTTGGCTGCTTTTCTTTCAAAGGCTTACAACATCGTAAATATTTTCCACCAAAAAACATAAAATTTACAATATAGCATTTCAGATTTTCATGTGTTACCAACCTTTAATACTGTCAGATGTTGTAGGAATCATCTGGAACAGCTATGCTGTATCGTCAAAGTCTTATTTTCATGAGCACTTTGACAGAAAATGCCAAGTTACAATAGTCTATGAAAGTAAATAAAAACATGTTCGATTATCGACTTTCTTGCTAGCTGCTGTAATTCAAGATTAACTATGAATAAATCCATGGTTTTCACGGGAAAATAATTAAGCAATGAAATTCTATACATTTTTTTTAGCTTTATTTGATGTGAACAATATTTCATTTTTACTTTACAAAGATGATAGTATTTTGAAGTAAGTTTCTCCCCTTAATTGTACTCTGGAATGTATGAACCTGGTCTTTCTCATCCTTTATGCAAATCCTCAAAGATATAAAGGGACACAATCCTTCATATTATACAGGAGTAAAATCTGTTCAAATTACAATCTAAATACTAAAATCTACCCTCTATTCATAACTTTTATTCATCATAAATATCAGGCAATGATTAACATCTATTTGGCACTATATAAGAATGCTGGGTAAAGCCAGTGACATTTTCAGGGGCTTAATTAAATAATTGACATAAAACATATATTTACTCCAGATTACTAAAAAAAACTCACTTAATAAATAAATTAATTTCAATAATTTTAATATTATGTCAACTTCATTAATTACTGGAATTCATAAATATGTTACCATAGTTGTCAAAAATTGGGGGGGTTTGCTTATGAAGAATTTCTTTGCATATAAAGAATTAAAAACTCAGTCAAACACACTAAAATATTTTTAAAGAACAAGTTGTAAAAATAATTTCATCTTCTCTAGCAAAAATATATTTAGGAAGCTAATTTTTAATATATTTTCTATGATGTAAAATGAAAGCTTTAAAAATGTGTAGGACCTACAAAGGTCTTAAAATGACAACTGAATTATAGACTATTTGCTATTCTGCCTCTTTTCTTTACTGAAATTACCTCCTAAGATTATAAAAAAACTAACTTCTGCAATATAAATAATGTTACCATCTTTCACATCTCAAATATAGAAGGAAGAAACTTGTAGTCACAAAACACAAACCTTCTTTCAAAAGCCACTGGTCTCAAATTATTATTATAATTTTTTTTCCAAAGGCAACCATTATTACTTTCTGAATCAAGAGCCAAGGTATCCTGTTGCTAGCACAAGACACATCTATGTGTGCCTGATGAATCAGACATTCACATTTGTTTCTTTGTCATTGAGTTATATCTTCAATCAGGAAAAATGATAATTGAATAATGATTCGATTACTATTTGCTTATTTGAGTGAATATGTTGGATGAATATTAGTATACTAAAATATTCATGTACATTAATAATTAAACATCTAGTCAAAACGGTAGATCATTCATATCTGCAGACAGAGCCTGAGCTTATAATACAATTTCAAAAACCACATAAACAGCCCTTAAAACTTATTTTACCTTTCCTAAGAAACAGAGTCTTAAAAAAAGGTATGAGCACTAATGCTTTACCAGGTGGTACAACTTTTCAAGGTTTGCGTGAGTGAGGAAAATACTGAAGCCAAGAAGGTGACTCATTGTCAGAGTAGCTACAATTTCAAGACAAGCTGCAAGGTCACTGTGGGAGGATAGATAGATAATTTATACTCCCGTAACTCTACTCCCTATTTCTTATTTCCCCTTAGTCAAAATTTGCCGCATGGATATTTATGGAATTTTCAGAATGACTTACCTGGCCTGTTTGGTGGTTACTGGGCAGACACCCCCCCCACCACCACCAAAATGATGGTAGCAGGAGAGACCCTGGACTCCCTGATGTTGGCCTCTGGAGAAAGAGTGCTGAGAACAAGGGGTCCAGAGCAGTGGTTGAGATGGACCAAGCATGTCTATCTCATGTCTGGGACAGAGATAGAGCTGAGAAAATCTGAGGAAGCTCATTTTATATAATCATATAAGAAGTAAAGATTTTGACGTTGCATCTCTCATCGTGTGTTTTTGTTGTGTTTGCACATGCATTGTTTCTAACAGTATGGAGGTTAGTGGCTGCCCCTGAGAAAGGGACACTGGCAATGTCACCCATCTTTAACCTTGTTGAGCCTTCTGAATATAAAGGGTTGACAGATATAGTCTGCCTTAAAGAATATTTCTGTAGAGTTGAAGAGAGCTAAAATGTTTTTTTTTAAAGCAATAATTGGCCAAAGATTGCTGACTACTAAAATGGTAATAGAAAGGATAAGTGCCAAAGGATTATAGATGTGATAGGAGATGAATTCAAATGTATTAGCTAAATCCTTTAGGCAAGCAAACTATTTTCAGCAATGTGAAGCAACTAACATGCCATTAGGTTATCTATAAGGAAGATACTTTTCCAGAAATCTGAAAGAGCTGAAGCCTACCAGACGGAGAAAACCAAAACACCCAACAAATGCAACACAGATTTTCTCATAAAAACAAATATGCTAAATGTGAATAGATTATTTTTATAGGCACTATATCTCTCCACTTAACAAATGGGTAAAAAAAATGGCTAAATTTTTACATTAGGGGGTGCCTGGGTGGCTCAGTTGGTTAAGCGACTGCCTTCAGCTTAGGTCATGATCCTGGAGTCCGGGGATCGAGTCCCACATCAGGCTCCCTGCTCAGCAGGGAGTCTGCTTCTCCCTCTGACCCTCCTCCCTCTCATGCTCTCTGTCTCTCATTCTCTCTCTCACAAATAAATAAAATCTTAAAAAAAAAATTTAAATTTTTACATTAGGGTGAGCTTAGATTAACAATTTTTTGGGTATCTTTAATAATATTACTATCTGGCTATATCTTGGTAAAACAAATCTAAATGTTTGAAATTTTGTGGAAAGAACAGTTCATTGAAATTGCCTGAATTTTGTTTCCATGTGGACATTTAACATAATTTCAGGCACAACTCCATGTTTTTAGAAAAAAAAAATATATATTAGCTTATAATTTATTGCCTTAATTGTGTAAATGTAAAACGTTTATCTAAATAATTATATTTTCCAAGCTCTACATTCAATCACACATACATGTGGGCTAGTACATGTGAGTGAACACATATGCACACTCACACTAAGCCACTTGGAATGTATAAATTATTGCCTGAATGTATCTTTACTGAGTAAGTGTATGTATGTGCCTCTGTTCCATATATAATATATGTAAATATGCATATAAGTATGTGTAGATATGTATGTTTTTTTATAAAAACAAGGTAACTTTGAACTCTTAGGAAATTTTGTTTCCTGAATTAATTAGGAATATCTAACTTTTAAATCAGAGATCATTTCTAATTTATTTATAAATTCTGACTTGTAAATTTGTAGTTTGAAATTTTTTTTAATTTCCCTTTTACATGGATAAAATAAACTTTGCAAAACTTCGTTTACATGGTGTTATTTTTTACTAACATATTTACTACATAAAATCATGCCGAAAATATGTCAAATGAACAAAATGCTTTTTGTAAGTCTAAACAATAACAATGGGTTTCTTTTTTGCATAATTCTTGTCTAGGAATATCCCTGCTGTTGGTTAGAGAACAGCAACTATTCAGAAATTCTTTTTGGGACTGTTGTTCAGCATTCCCACACTTTCTAAGATGAATCTATTGGAAAGCTAAAATGTATGTTTGACACTTCATTAAAACAGCTCCAGCAGAGATAACATCAAGACTATGATTCATTTCCAGAAATAAAGGTTTTCTGTGAGAGCATGTAACAACAACAAAACATTAAAACAACTTCCATAACAACAAAAATAACTATGTATGTTATATGATTGATTTTATTCAATTACTATTCAAAATGTAATTTTTACCTGATTCTGCAGTAGTCTGATATTGGTTAATATATGAGTATATCTGTGACATGAAACAAAAAAAATTTAAGAAATATCTAATTAATAGTTGATTCAGAGGTTTTTATATCTATTGATGAAAAAATGGAAACCTAATTGGTGATAGCAAAAGAGAAATAAACAGCGATTATAATTAAGGCATCATGATAATTTCCAGCACTCTGGGGAATCTTTTTGTCCAAATATAAGTGATTTCCAAAATATGCTGTAATCCATAAAAAGTTTCATGAAGAAAATCTTTCATTCTGTGATACTCCTGCTGAAGAAACATCAAACACACATGAATTGAAGGACGATTTATAAAATAATTGGCTTATAATTTTCAAAAGTGTCACTACCATGAAAGTCAAAGAAAGAAGATTTTCCAGACAAAACATGGTAATGAGACATGAGAGCTTTATGCAAAGCATGACTGAACTGGATGTTTTGCTATAAAACACATTATTGAGGAAACTACCACAACTTGAATTGTGCCTGAGGATTAGGCAATGATATATTGTGTTAATTTTCTAGTTTTCTGATGTGAAAGATTATATTAAGAAACGTCCTGGTTTATAGGAAATACATGCTAAAACATTTTGGGATGATGGGGCATCAAAGTGGCAATTTGTTTTAATTTGGTTTATTAAAACAACAACAACAAAAAAATCCCTTTTTCTTTGTACTATACCTCAGCTATTTTGTAAGTTTGTGATTATTTTAAAATTTAAAAAAGAACAAGCATAAAATTATATAGGCATATTTAAGAACTTGAAAAATGTAGCATATTGGAGTAATCCAGTTCATAAGCAAACAATAAGTCATACATACATTTTAAATAGTTTCAAAATGATGCTTATAGAAGCAATTCAATAGTTGAGAATTAATTCAATTCATGCTTAAAGTTCTCAGTATCCTAGGAATAGAAGGGAACTTTCACAGCCTGAGAAAGGACATGTATAGAAACCTACCACTAGATTCATAATTAATTACAAAACACTAAATGCTTTATCCCTAATATGTGGAACAAGCTAAGGATGTCTGCATTTACCATTTCTGTTCAATAATGCACCAAAAGTTCTAGAAAATGCAATAGGTTAAAAAAAAACAAAACTGGCATCCAAAGTTAAAAAGAAGTAAAATTGATTTTATTTACCAGTGACATGATTTTCTATGTAGAAATTCTAAGGAATCCAAGATAAAATTATTATAATTAATATATTAGGTAATAAGATATAAGGTATATATTTAAAAATATAATTACAGAACAGAAAAAATAAATTGTGTCTCTATATATTACCAATAATAATCTAGAAATAAAATTAAGAAAACACTTTATTTACAAAAGTATCAAATACTAAGAATAAATTTAGCAAACAAAATCCTAGGTTTATATACTGAAAGCTCATAGTAGTAATGAATAGTTAGACATAATATCCTATATCCATACAATGTAACACTACTCAGAAATAAAAAGAATTGAAATACTTATATAGATACATAGCCAAAATATCCATCAGCTGATGAATGGATAAAGAAGACATAATATATATATATAATGAAATATATAATATATAAATAATACATATTTATATAAACATATATAATGAAATATTAGTCAGCCATCAAAAGGTGAAATCTTGCCATTTGCAACAATGTAGATGGAGGTAGAGTGTATTATGCTAAATGAAATTAGTTATAGAAAGAAAAATACCATATGATCTCACAATTATGTGGAATTTAAGACAGAAAATAGATGAACATATGGGAAGGGGAAAAGAAAAACAGGACAGAAGGAAACAAACCATAAGAGACTCTTAAGGATAGAGAACAAACTGAGGGTTGATGGAGGCAGGTGGATGGGGGATGGGTTAGATAGGTGATGGGAATTAAGGAGGGCACTTGTAATGAGCATTGGGTGTATGTAAGTGATGAATCACCGAATTCTACTCCAGAAACCAGTATTGCACTGTATGTTCACTAACTAAAATCTAAATTAAAAATAAAAAAGAAGAAATCACATGTGAATGTGGGGGAAAGAAAAAAGATGTAAGGTATGGGTTGAATTTCCCTTTTTATTTTTTTGCATATGAACACACAATTTTTTCATCATCATTTGTTGAAATGACAAGTCTGCACTGAATTTTCAGTACACATTTCTTAAAAATCAGTTGGCTATATTCATGTGAGTCTATTTCTTGGCTCTCTATTCTATTCCACTGACTTATGTGCCTCTCCTTTTAACAATACCACAATTTCTTGATTATTATAGCTTTGCAGTTAGCCTTAAAATCATGTAGGGTAAGTTCTTCAACTTTGCTCTTCTTTTTCAATATTGTTTTGACTATTCTAGTTTATTTGCAGTTCTATATGGGTTTTATACTCAGACTACAAAAAACTTGCCAGAATTTTGATTGGTATTGTATGGAACTGTTATATTAAATTAAGAATAATTGATATATCAACAATATTGAACAATATAATTCATATATTGCTGATGAGAATGTAAAATGGTGCAGCTACACTGGAAACAGTTCATCAGTTTCTTTTTTAAAATATTAAACATGAAGTTCACATATGACCCAGCAACTCAACTCCTAGTTTTATATTCAAATAAGAACTTCTGGTCTGTACAAAAAAACTTGTACATGAAAGTTTATAACAGCATTTTTCAAAATAGGCAAAAAGTGGAAACAACACAATGCTCATCAATTGAATGGATAAATAAAATGTGTTATAACCATAAAATGGACAGTATTCAGCAATAAAGAAGAATGAAGTACAGATATATGCTACAATATGGATGATCTTGAAAATAGTATACCAAGTGAAAGAAGCCAGATAAAAGACCATATACAACATGAAATGTCCAGAATTGACAAATATAGAGAGATAAAAGTAGATTAGTGGTTGCTGAGGGCAGGGGCATTGAGAGTAAATGGGAGTGACTGCTAATAGGTACAGATCTTCTTTTTGTCATGACCAAAATGTTCTTAAATTGATTGTGGTGACTGTTGAACAACTCTGGATATACTAAAAACTATTAAATTGTAAACTGTAAGTGAGCAAATTATTAATGTGTGAATTACATCTTAATATATCTGTTTAAAAAGACCTATGTGAATGTTTATACAGCTTTGTTCATGCATTCATATCTGGAAGCAGCCCAGATGTCCTTGAACAGGTGTGTAGATAGGCAAAAGAGTGCATCCATAAAACGGAATGGAATATAGTCAGCAATATTGATTCAGACAATGAAATGGATCACTCTTGAAATACTTTTTGGTAGGTAAAAAAGCCAGACCCCCAAAGCCATATATTTAAAAATCCTATTTATATGGCATTCTATAAAAGGCACAACTCTAGAGACAGTAAAAAAGATCACTAGTTGTCAGGCATTTAAGAAGGAGAGAGATGTTTGTATAAAGATGATGCATAAGAAAATTTTAGGCTGAGCACTTTTTCATGTGTCTGTTGGCCATTTGGATGTCTTCTTTGGAAAAATGTCTGTCCATGTCTTCTGCCCATTTCTTGATTGGATCATTTGTTCTTTGGGTGTTGAGTTTAAGAAGTTCTTTATAGATTTTGGATGCTAGCCCTTTATCTGATATGTCATTTGCAAATATCTTCTCCCATTCTGTTGGTTGTCTTTTGGTTTTGTTGACTTTTTCTTTTGCTGTGCAAAGCTTTTTGTCGTGATGAAGTCCCAGTAGTCTATTTTTGCCCTTGCTTCCCCTCCCTTTGGCGATGTTTCTAGGAAGAAGTTGCTGTGCTGAGGTCAAAGAGGTTTCTTCCTGTGTACTCCTCCAGGATTTTGATGGATTCCTGTCTCACATTTAGGTTTTTCAACCATTTTGAGTCTATTTTTGTGTGTGGTGTAAGGAAATGGTCCAGTTTCATTCTTCTGCATGTTAGAGGGTATTATGCTAAGCAAAATAAGCCAATCAGAGAAAGACATGTATCATATGATCTCACTGATATGAGGAATTCTTAATCTCAGGAAACAAACTGAGGGTTGATGGAGTGGTGGGGGGTAGGAGGGATGGGTGGCTGGGTGATAGACATTGGGGAAGGTATGTGCTATGGTGAGCACTTTGAATTGTGTAGGACTGTTGAATCACAGACCTGTCTCTGAAACAAATAATACATTATATGTTAAAAAAAAAAAGGAAGCTAGTAGGAAGGGAAAAAATGAAGGGGGGGGGATCTGAGAGGGAGACAAACCATGAGAGACTATGGATTCTGAGAAACAAACTGAGGGTTCTAGAGGAGTTTTAGGTAGAATGGACCAAGGGGAACCATAGGATGAGTCTGGGGCATCTTATAGTGCCAGAAAGTGCTTTAAAAAGAAGAAGAAGAAAAGAAAGAAAATTAAAAAAAAAAAAAAAAAGACAGGAATATGTTGAAAGATGCATGAGACAATCTGAAAAAGATCCTAATGGAACAAACTAGATAAGTTTTAACAACAAAATAAATAACATAGATTGGATTATGACCTGATGATAAAATAAAATATCCATGAGGCTACACTGATATAAATAAGTGACTGAGTAAATAAGTGGAGTAGAAGAGATAACTTTTCCTTACAAAAAAATTCTAAAATATAAACAGAGAAGAGTGAGGAACATAAAAAATCACTATTAGGGGCTCCTGGGTGGCTCAGTCATTAAGCATCTGCCTTCTGCTCAGGTCATGATCCCAGGGTCCTGGGATTGAGCCCCGCATCAGGCTCCTTGCTCAGCGAGAGCCTGCTTCTTCCTCTCCCACAACCCCTGCTTGTGTTCCCTCTCTCGCTGTGTCTCTCTCTGTCAAATAAATAAATAAAATCTTTAAAAAGAAAATCACCATTAGAATACCACAGAAATAAATGTTGCAGGCAAGTTCCATTGATGAATGTTAAAATTAATGGACAAAGCACTTTAATAAAAACATGGCTGCCTACCATCTAAGTATCTTTTTTTAAAAGCTTCTTAATTTTTGTGGTGGTTTTAACACCTGTCCACAGATACTGCAGTACTTCTTCCAATAATTATGTGGAGGGAGCATAATTCCCCTTTCCTGGAACGTGACTGCACTTGGTGACTCATTTTCACACAAAGGGTATGAAAAGTCAGAATAGTAATGTTACAGTTCAGAAACCTGGAGTTGTCATTAACCAAGTGATCAAAGTAAACATCATGTTGATATCCTGCACCTCCTGAGATGATGTGATGAAGAGGACACTTTACCTTTAGGGAGTTTTTCCCAGAAACTATAATCCCAGTCTACACATGGAAAAGGCAAGAAACTGTCACAGATACCAGGGCACTAAAAAGACTTGAAGACCAAATGCAATATATCCTGGATTGGATCCTTGGACCAAAGAAAGAGGGCGTTAGTGGAAAAACTGATGAAATATAAATAAAGCATGTAGTTTAATTAATAGGATTTTAGCAATGTGAATTCTTAGTGTCATATATATATGTGTCATGATTATGTAAGTTTCTAACATTGGGTGAAGCTAGGTGAAAGGGATATGGAAAATCTCTGGACTATCTTTGCAACTCTTCTATAAATCTAAAATTATTTCAAAATAGAAGAAAAATAAAAAATAAAATCAGCAAAAGTATAGATTCTAAATCTTCTGCTTTTATTCTTTCCCCCCGAATCACCTATGTTTATATTGATTATAGAGGTAAATTATATAATTGTATTCCATATGCTTCAATCAATAAAATCAGGGATGAAAAATGATATAGTTTAATATGTGCCAAATATATTTTTCAACCTCATACCTTTTCCTCAATATTTTGACATTCTACCATTGAAACTTCCATTGATTGCAAATAAATATATTTGTATGAATTTATTAAAAATAAGGGTTGTACAGCACTTTAAATCATAAACTGAACATATGCTATCAATCAATATATTTTTAAAATTGATTTCAAATGTTGAGATAATATATATCCTATAACTGGTTTATCTAACATAGTTTGGATTGGAGGTCTGCTAATTAGCTGAAGCAATCACTAGAAGGACATCATAAATCAAAAAAGCATGTGCAATAAACATTTTGTCTAAAGTTAAAAAATAAATGCACATGAATTCCTCAAACTTAGGAGTGCCTCCAAGGCCTTTTCTATGTGTGGAGCTGCTTTTGACTATCTGCATAAGCCATGTCCATGATAGTCTGTGATTTTTGTTTCATTTTCTTTTATCTGAGCCATCTACAGCTAAGATTGAAACTTCTTCCTAGATGTTCATAAAATTTCCGAATAGTTGAACCACCCATATCAAATTTGAAAGAAATATTTTAACTATTTGCATTGAGTTTTTTCAAAATATTCAACTTATTTTTCATGGAAAGAACTCTTTTTGCAGCCATATTTTATCTTTTAACATAATATGTAACTGAGTTATACAATTACAATAAACATTACTGGCAAAACAGGTAACTGCAAATAAGGAAATGACTCAACACATGGGACTAGAATTACCTAAACACAATAGAGAATGACCTGCTAGAAGAGAGGACTCAGTGAGTAATGACCATAGCTCAGTATGATTGTTGGAAAAAGACATCAGTTAATTCAGTGAACTGTTTAATTGGAGGTTGGTTAAGAGACTGGACTCTAGATTCTTACAGTAAAAATTATCATACAACAAAAAGTCCTGCTCAAAATATTTCTTCAACTTTCCTCATATCAGGATTTCTGTTCTCACAAGTAACCATTGTCATCAGTTTGATATAAATCATTTTAGACATTTCCAATGTGCACACACACACATTTGTGCAGGCATATTTTTATACATTTTAATAATTTTATACATAATTTAATATTTTACTATTACTTTTTATACAAACAGTAGCATAAATTATATGTCTTATTTTTTTAATTTTTACACATTTTAATTACATTGTTAAATCTTTTCATTTGTAGTTGAGTATACATCTGCACTAAATACTATCCAACTATTTTATGATGATCTGGGCAAGAAACGTGAGGGCTGAAACTAGGGTGATGGAAGGGGAAGAAGGATGGGAAACTCTAGAGGCTCTACAAAAGCAAAATTGCCTGGAGTTACACTATGATTGGGATGAAAAAGAGAAGGTTATCTAAGATAAATATCAAGTTTCCCATCTGGGTAACTGGATAGATAGTTAGCTGAGTAAGAGAAAAGTGGACGATAAGTTTTGTTAAGGAAAGGGTTGGTTCATAAACTGGCTATGCAGAGGGCAAGGAAAGACCCAAGAAAGAGGTAGATCACTCCAGATTAGTAGGTGGCAGCCTTAATAAGCAAGGGAATTTACATATGAAGTTTGTCTTGTCTTGACTTGGGCAGTAGATCTCCACACCTGCCCACTTTATCTCAAAAGTTTATATAAAAGCCTTAACTGGGTTCAGTCACGTATATCATCCAGATGGTATCAATAACACATTATTTTCTCAAGGTTATGTCCTTAAAAAATGGCTGCTAGTATGGTAATAATAGGTGGGGTATACATTCCAAGGATAGGGGTAGGAATAATGAGCCTCCAACTACCTAGGTTCAGCTTGCTGGTCAACTGGGGGTTATGTCCTCTTGATGACCATCTCAACAGAAAAGAATTCAGGTTTTGTCATATTGGATTTTATGTACTTTTGGCATATATATGCAAGTGGAGAGGCATTGTGGGAAACAAAAGTATGGAACAGTGATATGAGTTTGGAATTTAGCAAATCCTTTTCCTTTTGCACTACATGATGCTTTTGTGAGGGTCTCTGTAAAATGCCTTAATGAATTCTTGTTACCCTATATTGATAGTATTCTGATCAAATTGACTGTTTCTTCTAAAAAGGGAAATGATTTTAGTCTAACATTATATTCATAGCAATCAGGTTAAAAATTATACAATTTTTAATCAAAGATCCAGGTTTTGAAAGCTCAGAAATAAAATAATTTTAGTATACTTTTACAATAAATTCATTTCACTGTTAAAAATACTTGAAACCTTTTGTAGTAAAATATGTTAACTGTGACTAGTGTAGACAAATTCCAGAGCCCCCAAATCATAATCTACTTATTCAAAAATACTTATTGCAATGTATAGACATTGAAATTTCTATATTACAGTAATTGCTCTATAATGACACTGGAGAATCACCAGTGAGCAAAACAAAAGTGACTGTTGTGGGCCAGGCAATTTATGACAATTACTCATTCTATGGAGTATCTTTTAAGCCTTTGCCTGTCTTAGGAAAAATAACTTTTAATCTACTTTATGTGTGAAGAATCTAATCTAACATCAACATTTTCAGGAAGCCTGTGATTCTGCCTGGTGTTGCTACATACCAGAGGAACCTCTTGAAAACCTAAAAACAAACAAACAAAAGATACAGAAAATAATAAACATTAACGTTTGTTATGTGCTTAAAATCTTTTAAAGAGGGCATGTACTGAATGGAGCACTGGGTGTTATATGCAAACAATGAATCATGGAACACTACATCAAAAATTAATGATGTAATGTATGGTGATTAACATATTAAAAAAAGAATTGCTAAAAAAAATCTTTTAGACACTGGATGTAGTATGTATGCATTTTCTCATTTATTCTTTACAACAACCCTATGAAGTAGACATTTATCACCTCTTCAGTGTGATGGAAATTAGGTTTAGAAAGTTAAGTAAGTTCACTAATATCATATGTATCATAAAGTGGCATGGCTGGGCAATCCTATTCTACATGCTGTGCTTTAATCACTATGTTATGCTGCCTTCACACGTAAGTTTTGTGTAAGAAAATGTTTATACATTTTTATTGGTTTATCCTCAGGACAGTAGAGCTATCCATTTTTACTTTTTTCATGAATGCATAGAGGCAGAGAAGAAAAAAATGAATAATGTCAATGAGAAATGAATACTGTCAATATTCAAGGAGAAAATGTCAATAAGTTCAATGTATCAACAAATTAAGATGATTTCCAAAAAATTTCAATTAGGCATTTTTATTTAAAAATGGAAAATTTAGTTACTTTCTCTTTTTAAAAATAATTGTTTTGTGAGATTCAGCTTTGCATATGCTTCAACATATATTATTCTATCAATCTTCCAGAAGTTTCACTTAGCGGATGGTAGAGAAGTGCTGAAGTGGCTGTGACAGTAAATCAGCTTTGCATCATGTACTATGTTTTTCAAGGTGATGGATTACAGGCTGAGAAATCATGCTGATCACTGGATATCACCACTGATAGGCTAGAGTCGGCCCAAAGTCATTCAAATATCTTTGAACATTAATCAATGTAAATCTCATAGGTTTAGAGATGAAAAGAATGTCACGGATTATAAATAACCACTATCTTATATAGTGACTATTTAAATTCATCAACAGGGAAAAGAAAGTAAAGTAATATTTTTTAAAGGATATGACTGTCATATACTATTTTAATTGACTACAACTTACTAGACGACTTTCATCCATGGAAACATTTAAGGGCAGACATTACAGGTATACAGAATATATGTTATATTCAAAAATGTTAAATTTCTATTCATATTTTTGAGATATTATTTACATACAGTGAAATGCACAGATTATAAGTGGAATATTCAATGAATTTTGACAAATATACAAACTTGTGTAGCCACTATCACAATCAACATATGGGCTATTTCCATTACCTCACAAAGTTCTCTTGCACTTTTTTTGTATTCCAGCTACCCTTACTCACTACCCATCACCACCAATCACAACCCTGGTCCCAGGTGACCACTCTTCTGAATTCTATCAAATTAGCTCAGTATCATCCACTGGAACTTCACATAAATTGAATCATTTAGTGTTTTTGTGTGTCTAGTTTTTTCACCCAGCATAATGTTTTGGAAATTGATCCATGTTTCAAGACTCAGTAGGGGCACCTCGGTGGGTCAGCTGGTTAAGCATCTGACTTCGGCTCATGTCATGAGCTCAGGATCCTGGGATCAAGCCCCCCCCCCCCCAGAGCTCCCCACTCAGTGGGGAGTCTGCTAATCCCTCTGCCCTTCCTCCGCTCATGCTCTCTCTCTTTCTCTCCTTCTCTCTCTCAAATAAATAAAATCTTTTAAAAAAGAGAGAGAGAGACTCAATAGTTTGTTCTTCTTTAATGTTGAGCACTTTTTCATCCTACAAAAAGGCCATGATTTCTTTACCTCTTCACCTGTCGAAGAATATCTGGATGGTTTTTCCATTGGATCTAGTATGAATAATACTGATATGATCTTTCTTGTGTGTGTTCAAAAATAGACTCAAAATGGATGAAAAACCTAAATGTGAGATAGGAATCCAGGGGGAGAGGAACCATGAGAGACTATGGACTCTGAGAAACAAACTGAGGGGAGGGGGGTGGGGGATGGGTTAGCCTGGTGATGGGTATTAAAGAGGGCACGTATTGAATGGAGCACTGGGTGTTATACGCAAACAATGAATCATGGAACACTACATCAAAAACTAATGATTTAAGGTATGGTGATTAACATAACATAATAAAATAAAATTTTAAAAAATGAAAAAAATCCTACAGGAGAACACAGGCAGCAACCTCTTCAACCTCAGCTGCAGCAACTGCTTGCTAGACATGTCTCCAAAGGCAAGGGAAAGGAGGCAAAAATGAACTATTGGGACTTCATCAAGATAAAAAGCTTTTGCACAGCAAAGAAACAGTAAACAAAGCCAAAAGACAACCGACAGAATGGGAGAAGGTATCTGCAAATGACATATCAGATAAAGGGCTAGTATCCAAAATCTATAAAGAACTTATCAAACTCAACACCCAAAGAACAAATGATCTAATCAAGAAATGGGCAGAAGACATGAACAGACATTTTTCCAAAGAAGACATACAAATGGCCAATAGACACAAGAAAAAATGCTCAACATCATCTGGCATCAGGGAAATACAAATCAAAGCCACAATGAGATACAATCTCACCCCAGTCAGAATTACTAAAATTAGTAACTCAGTAAACAATAGATGTTGGCGAGGATTCAGAGAAAGGGGAGCCCTCTTAGACTGTTGGTGGGAATGCAAGCTGGTACAACCACTCTGGAAAACAGTATGAAGTTTCCTCAACAAGTTGAAAATAGAGCTACCCTATGACCCAGCAATTGCACTACTAGGTATTTACCCCAAAGATACGAACATCGTGATCCAAAGGGGCACCTGCGCCACAATTTTTATAGCAGCAATGTACATAATAGCCAAACTATGGAAAGAGCTGAAATGTCCATCGACAGAGGAATGAATAAAGAAGATGTAATATGTACACACACACACACATACACACACAATGGAATACTACTCAGCCAACAAAAAATGAAATCTTGCCATTTACAATGACATGGATGGAACTAGAATGTATTATGCTAAGTGAAATAAGTCAATCAGAGAAAGATAATTATCATATGATCTCACTCATATGTGGAATTTAAGAAACAAAACATAGGATCATAGGGAAAGGGAGGGGAAAAAAATAAGACAAAATCAGAGAGGGAGACAAACCATAAGAGACTCTTAATCATAGGAAAGAGTGTTGATGGAGCAGAGGGAGGTGGGGGGACGGGGTAACTGGGTGATGGACATTAAGGAGGGCATGTGATGTAATGAACACTGTGTGTTATTTAAGACTGATGAATCACTGAACTCTATCTCTGAAACTAATAATACACTGTATGTTAATTAATTGAATTTAAATTAAAAAAAAATTAAAGAGTGTGTGTGTATACATTTTTATTTCTTTTGGTTAAGTACTAGAAGTGGAGTTTCTTCTAGTATGTTTACTTTTATAAGAAACTGATAAACAGTATTCAAAAGTGGTTCTACTGTCTTATACTCCCACCAGTTATACATGAGAGTATTGGTTGATCCACAACATAACTATTATTTGATGTTGTCAGACTTAAATTTTAGCTATTCTATTGGGTACACAGTGGTACATGATTTTGTTTTCACTGTGTATATGCTGATGATTAAGTATGTTGAACATGTTTCATGTCCTTACTGGCTCTTCATATATTTTCCATAGTGAAATATCTGTGCAAGTATTTCACCCATCTTTAGTGGACTGCCTTCCCATTATTATGTTGTAGGAGGTTTTTATATAGTACAGATGAGTTCTGTATCATATACATACATATTTCCTAAACTGTGATGTTCCCATTCTGTTTTTCATTAATTTTGTGTCCTGGAATGTATTTGCCTACACTAACAGTACAAAAATATTTCCCTTAGTTTAATTTTAGAAATTTCATATTTTTGGGGCACCTGGGTGGCTCAGTCATTAAGCGTCTGCCTTCAGCTCAGGTCATCATCCCAGGGTCCTGGGTCAGGACTCCCTGCTCAGCGGGAAGCCTGCTTCTTCCTCTCCCACTCCCCCTGCTTGTGTTCCCTCTCCCGCTGTGTCTCTCTCTGTCATATAAATAAATAAAATCTTAAAAAAAAGAAATTTCATATTTTTAATGTTTATAAGGCTATGATTCACCTTAAATTGTAGTGTGAGGTAGGAATCAAAGATTTTTGTTAGCTGTTCTTATAGAGATATCCAGCTTTCTGGTATCGTTTGTTGAAAAGACTTGCTTCCCTCATTAAATTCCTTAGATGCCTTTGATCTATTTATGTACTCTATTCTGTTTCAGAGACCAATTTATCTATTCTTATGCCAACACTCACATTAACTTTTGAAATTAGACAAAATAAATACTACCATTTTGTTCTCTTTATGAAGTTATTTTGCCTTTTTAAGTATTTTATATTTCTATATCAATGCTATAAACAACTTGTCAGTTTCTACCAAAAAAAAAAAAAAAAGGAAGCAGAGATTTGATTTATATTAAATCTACCTTAATAGGGGGCACCTAGTTAGCTCACTTAGTATAGCATGCGACTCTTGATCTCAGGGTTGTGAGTTCAAGCCCCACATTCGGTGTAAAGCTCAGCTAAAAAAATATAAATAAACCTTTCTTAATGCAAAATCATGGTATTTTTCTCCATTTTTTTAGATTATTATTAATCCCTATCAGTCATGTTCTGTAATTTGTAATGTTGCTGTCTAGCATACCTTTCCTCAAATATACTTCACACATTTTTTTCTTTGGTGAAATATAAATGACATATAAAATTTTTAATTTCCAATTATTCCTTGTTAGATTATAGAAAAACAAAATAGTTATATACATTGACTTTATATTCTGCAACCCTAATTTTTTTTTTTTTTAAGATTTTATTTATTTGACAGAGAGAGAGACAGCAAAAGAGGGAACACAAGCAGGGGGAGTGGGAGAGGGAGAAGCAGGCTTCCCGCTGAGCAGGGAGCCCGATGTGGGACTCGATCCCAGGACCCTGGGATCATGACCTGAGCGAAGGCAGACGCTTAACGACTGAGCCACCTAGGCGCCCCCTAAAATTTTAACTCATAATCTGAGTAGATATCTAGATTTCTTCAGATTTCCTATATATGAAATCATTGAGTCTGTAAATCCAGTTTTATATCTTTCTTTTTAATCATTATACGTTTTACTTATAATTTTGCTTTATTGCACTTGCTAAGGCCTCCAATGAAATGTTGAACAGAAGTGATGAGGGCAGATATTTTTGCCTTGTTCCCATTCTCAAGAGAAAGTGTCTAAAATTGCACCGTTAGAATAAAATGTTATCTGTATTTTATTTTTTTTCTATTTGTGAGATTGAAAATATTTTCTTCTAAGATTTATGATGACTTTTATCACAATTTTTAAACGCCTTTTTCTGCTTCTATTGAGATGATCATATGATTTTTCTCCTTTAATTATCTTAATTCAATGAATAATATTGTCGTATTTTCCCATTTTAAAATAAACATGAAATCCTGTGATAAATACTACTTGGTCATGATACTTTTTTTTTTTTTTTTTGCATATCACTGGATTCAAGTATCTAAATTATTTTAAGGAATTTGCATATATGTTCCTGAGAGATATTATTCCATAATTTTTTTTAATCTTTCTCCACTAAGTTTTATTTAATAATTTACAATATCATGATTACATTTATGGCTTGTGACTTTTGGGGAATGCAGACATATATTTTTTTTTTTAACTGTCTACCTCTAGTGGAGTTTTTGTTTTGTTTGTCTTAATTTTTTTATTATTATTAATTTTCTTTTCTTTTTTGTTGTTTGGGTATTGAGATTATGTGGCACTATAAAATGACTTGGAAAGTATCAACCCTTTCTGTATTTTCTGAAAGTGTGTAAAAGTGTTATTTTTTTCTTCCTTAAATGTTTAATTGAATTTCCCACAGAAACTACCTTGGTTTGGAGTATACTTTGTGGAAATGTATTTACTACACATTGAATATTTTACAAAGATATAGACTTTTCAGTTCTTTATTCCTTCCAGTATAAGTTTTGATAATTTACCTTTCAAACAATTTTTCAATATTATATGTTATCAGTTGTTTTAGCCATAAAGTTGTTCATAATTTTTATTTATTATTCTTTTATTAGTTTTAGAATCTGCAATGATATACCTTTTTTCATTCCTGATATTGGTCACTTTTTAATCACATAAATTTTACTTCTACCACAATGGTTTGATAGTGTAGCATTAAAGTAAGCCTTGAAACCAGGTTGTATAAATCCTCCAATTGTGTGTTTTTTTTTCCAAAATTGTTTTAGATAATTTAGGTCATTTACATTTCAATGTACATTCTATATAGTTTTATTAATTTATATAAAAAGAAAACCACTGGAATTTCAAATGGGAACATTTTGAAGCTACATATCAAATTGGAGAAAATTGCTATTTTAATTATGTACTATACCGTGGCTAACTGAACATAATAAAAAATATGTTAAGTATTTCAAAGCATTAAGTGGGTATATTTCTCCATGTATTTAGGTCTTCCTTATTTCTTTTTTATTTATTCATTTCTTCCTTCAGTTTTATGAGATATAAGTGACACATTACATGTGTAAGTTTAAGATAGACACGGTGATGATTTGACATGCATATATTGTAAAGTGATTACCACAATAAGGTTAATGAACACATTCATCACCTCACATAAGTACTAGATTTTTTGTAGTGAGAGCATTTATGATCTATGCTCTTAGCAATTTCATGATTACAATACACTATTGTTAACTAACTGAATCTCATGCTATATTTTAGATGCCCAGAACTTATTTATCTTCGACCTGAAAGTTTGTACCCTTTGACCAACATCTCCCCAATTACCCTATCCCCTAGCCCCTGGCAACCACTTTTTTTTTTTTTTTTAACGAATTTATTTATTTATTTGTTAGAGAGAGACACAGTGAGAGAGGGAACACAAGCGGGGGGGGAGTGGGAGAGGGAGAAGCAGGCTTCCTGTTGAGGAGGGAGCCCGACGCAGGGCTCGATCCCAGGTCATGACCTGAGCCGAAGGCAGACACTTAACGACTGAGCCACCCAGGCTCCCCTCTCTGCTTCTATGCCTTTGGCTATTTTTTAAGTTTCTACATATAAGTGAAATCTTCATTATTTATCTTTCTCTGTCCTACTTATTTCAGTTAGCAATAATACCCTTAAGTTCTGCCTATATTGTCACTGAAGGATGTTTTCCTTCTCTCTCTCTCTCTTTTTCTTTTTCTTTTTGGGTGAATAATATTCCATTGTATATTGTACAACAAATTTTCTTTATTCATTCATGTGTTGAAGGACACTTAGGTTGTTTTCATATCTTGATTATTGTGAATAATGCTGCATTGAACATGGGAATGCAAATATTTTTTCAACCAGAGATAGATGGTTAGATGATAGGTAAACACCATTTGAGCTCCTTATATCTTTTTTTTTTAAGATTTTATTTATTTTTTCGACAGAGAGAGACACAGCGAAAGAGGGAACACAAGCAGGGGCAGAGGGAGAGGGAGAAGCAGGCTTCCCGCCGAGCAGAGAGCCTGATGCGGTGCTCGATCCCAGGACCCTGGGATCATGACCTGAGCCGAAGGCAGACGCTTAACGACTGAGCCACCCAGGCGCCCCTCCTTATATCATTTATGCCTGAAGCCAGATGCATATCTCCCACTGAAGCTGGAAAAGTCTCTTTCAGTTTTATTTTGGCCTAACAAATTTATTTTGAGTTTTTGTCACTTACAGATGCAGAGTTCAGAGATACAAATTTCAAGATTTTTTTTCTTTTTTTAAGTTCATGATAAGTGCACTTATCATCTAAGTGCATATTGTGTACTACAAAAATACATGTATAATGTTTTTAATAAGAACACTATTTTCATTTAATCTAAGAAAAGGAAATCGTGTGTGCAAAATATTTAACATTTTCTTTTACCAATATCCTGAAAATCAAGTATTAGTCCATCAATACACATTTAAGATTTCCTTATCAATCCTTTACCAAGAGGAAATGTAAGCACTACTCTTTAAAATATAACTATTTATGCATTCCAGAAATTCTCTTCTTCAAAGTCAGATACTGTCTCCAGCATATTGATGTAGCTGTCTGGGAATAAAAAGCATTTGGCTCATTTTTCTGTATTTATTTTTATGTCACTTTCTAAAAGACAATATCTATATTTGGGAGAATAACTTTATAGGTTCACAGATTGCAGAAAGCGATTTGGGATGGCGCTAGAGGCTAAATTCTTTATTACCAAGTTAATGTTATTATTTCTCATGATTTCATTAAACAATTTAAAAATTTTCAATTAAAATAGTTTGCTTTACTTGTGTGCTAAAGCAGCACCTATCATTTTGAGAGCATTTATTTTTAGTGAAATGCAATCTTGGAGTTGCATGAATGCAGGCACAAGGTAATAATATTAGAAGTCGAATAAGTTGAGGGGTGCCTGAGTGGTTCCCTTGATTAAGCCTCTGACTCGAGTTTGGCTCAGGTCATGATCTCAGGGTCATCAGATGGAGTTCCCTATTGGGCTCCACAGTGGGTGTGGAGCCTGCCTAAGATTCTCTCTCCCCTCTACCTCTACCCCTCCCCCCTAAAAAAAAGAAAAGAAGTTTAATAAGTTGGGCTAAGAATCAGGCGTGAAGTTTCAGAAATGTAAAACCCCTCTATTCTCATTGTTATAGTAGCTGTTAAAGCAAACTTGGGACAGACAACAAGATAAACTAGACATACACAGAATTCTGGCTGCCAATTTTGGTTATCACTGAAAAATATAATAAATCTGGAAAACATAATTTTTGAAGTAATTAAATTAATCATAGAATAATTACTCTTACAGAAAGTAAGCATCTTTTAATGTGGTAAAAATAACGTTAAATTTACAATCTTAACTATTTTTAATTACACAGTTCAGTAGTGTTAAGAATATTTACATCATTGTACAACAGATCTCTAGAACTTCATCTTGCAAAACTACACTCTCTACTTATTGAATAGTATATCACCATTTCCCCTCCCCCCCAGCCCTTTTTCTACTTTCTGTTTCTACATTTTGACTGCTTCCTATATACCTTATGAATGGATTCATACAGTATTTGTCCTTTTGTGACTGGCTTAATTTGCTTAGCACAATGTCCCTGAGGTTAATCCATATTGTAGCATGTGACAGAAATTCCTTCATTCTAAATGCTGCATAATATTCCAATGTATGTATATTCACATTTTCTTTATCCATTCATCTGTTGGTTGACATTTGGGTTGCTTCCATTTCTTGGCTATTTTGAATAATGCTGCAGTGAACATGGTTCTGTAAATATCTCCTCTAGAAAATAAGCATGCTTTTATTGGCCCATTTGTGATTGGCTTATCTTATTATTTTTTAATAGAAAAAAAGTAAAAAGAAACCTGAACTCTTGTCTACACTTGAAAGACATAATGAACATGGACCAGGTACAAAGAAAGACTATTTTTCAGTCTTGCTTGGGGACCATGATGAAAACAACCAGCAGAGTTTAGAAATGCTCTACAGTTAGACACAAGCCCAGGATTTTATATATAGAAAGGTGTTGCCTGGTCTGAGAGATTGGTGGATGCAGGCAAGATTTACACCTTCTCTCATCTCTATTTGCTAGCCCCCTACAACTATTATTTGAACAATATAAGTAGACACAGTGCTATTGCCGCACAGGTTGATAAACCAGAGAAATCCTTTCATGTCTCCTTTCAACCTCTTTATCAACATTACCAATTGCCTAAACCTTTACTGTATATTAGAGCTTCCTGCTCCATTTATTTCATATACCTGTGAGGCCTCTGGTCTTGAATTTCTTTTCATGGCTATTACATAAGCTAATATATGTATGGTTTTAACATGCAGTTCTAAAACCCATAATATTTAAAATAATTGCATATGGTAAAATAGAAGTGAATATATTTTATTACATTTATTTTTGCATGTGTAAAAATGCTCATCTGAGAAATCCGATCAATAATTTTGTTCACTTACCCAATGAAGCAGATAATTTTAAAATAAAGGGAAAAATTGTGCCCTCTTCCTTAATGCTTAGTTCGTACAGGATATGAAGCATGTCATTTACTTTAGTGGTCATATTACCCTATGCTTTATTAATTTTAAAGCTATTTAATTGTAAAAGGTTATCAAAAGTAAGAAAAACCCTTTCCTCAACAAGATATTAAGATTGTACCTAAAGCATCTGCTTTTTCTATCTTGGTTCTATAAATTTAGAAAAAAAGAAGTCTGATTCTATTGATTAAAAAAAAAACACAAGATGTCTATTTAACCCATCCACCATCTAATATTAAAGTGTGTCTTTTAAGGATTATAATCCTTAAAAGAAGTAAACTTAAATTAGATTATTTTTATGTTTCTTATGTATTTAGTTTTTATGCTGCAAAAATAATTTGAACATCATTGCTGCAATATTACCAACTAGAATTCAAACTGTGTAAGTACAGTGACTTTTCTTTATCCACCTCTGTGTCCTGCAGTGCCTTATACATTAAATCCTCAGACCTCATTTATCTTATAGCTGAAAGTTTCTACTTTTTCTTACCAACCTCTCCCTATTTTCCCCCTTTCCTAACTCCTTGATAACTACCATTCCACTCTCTATTACTACATGTTCAGCTCTTTTAGGTTCCACAAATAAGTAACATCATACAGTATTCATCATTTTTTGTCTAGCTTACTTCACTTAACATAAAGTCCTCAACTTCTATTATTGTTGTAAATGGCAGGATTCTGTTCTTTCTCGTGGCTAAATAAGATTTATTACATTTCTTCACCCATCGATCTATTGATGGACATTTGGGGTGTTTTCATATGTTGGCTATTGTGAATAATGCTGTAATGAATATGGGAGAGCAGAGACTTCTTTGATATTCTGTGAATATATACTATACACACACACACACATACCACATCTTCTTTATCCATTCATCTATCCATGGACACCCAAGTTGCTTCCATATTTGGCTATTGTAAAAAATGCCACAAAAAACATAGGAGTACATATATCTTTTCAAATTATTGGTTACATTTTCTTTAGGTAAATACTCAGTAGTGGAATCACTGGATCATATGGCATTTCCATTTTTAATTTTCTGAGGAATCTCCTTAATGTTTTTCATAGTGGCCGAGCCAATGTAATTCCCACCAATAGTGCATAAGGGTTCCTTTTTCTCCACATCCTTGCCAACACTTGTTATTTCTTGTCTTTTTGAATCTAGCCACGCTGACAAGTGTAAAGTGATATCTCATTATAGTTTTGATATACATTTCCCTGATTAGTGATGTTGAACAACTTTTCATATGTTTGTTGGCCATCTCTATGTCTTTTTTGGGAAAATGTCTATTCAAGTCTTCTGTCCATTTTTTAATCAGATATGTTTTGGTGCTATATTGCAAAAATGGATATATATATAGTATTGTCCACTCTAGATTGCATACTTAAATTTAAGTTTTTGCCTATCTTAATTAATACATAAGGGTTGTCCTTTTGTCGTCTCCTCTATAAACCAATTTTAAAGATCATCCCCACACATTTTCACACATTTGATTAGTTACGTTACATAAATTTTGTCTGTAAACCTTCAGGTCAGATATTATGAAAAAATTAGCTTCTTCAAATTCAGATAAGGTTATAGTGTAGTAGACAAATTTAAACTCTCAACAAAATCCATAAATGTGTTGTAAACATAAATGTGGGTCTCATAAGAACAACACATTATCCCCAGGTCAGTTTTCCAGTCTGGTGACTCTCCATAGCAATATTTGGTATCTCAAAGAAATATGTATCTGTGGAATTATAGGCATTTCTGGGAAATTACTAAAATATCTTTTTTAGCCTATGCTAACCAGGGGATTTCAAGGATATCATCTATACCTCATTTGTATAGTTTTCTGAAATGACTGTAAGCACTATCCCCCCCGGCCCTCTTTTCTGTAAGATATCAGGTCTCCTTCCTCCAACCTGACTGTCGGTAAGAAGCTCCTTAGTTACTATATCTAAATCAAATTTTGGTGGTCTAGGGTTGTACCCATGTGAATGGAAATAAATTGAGATGGTTGCACTGCTACTGGCTGGTGGCTACTCTGCCTTTTCCAATCTAAATGCAGTTTTTATTAAATACGAGTTCTAATTTTAAATTCTGAGTCTGAACTTTATGAAAAAAATGCATTACCTGTGTTTGGGGTTGTTTTAGTGATTTGTATTTAGAAAAATGAAGGAAGAGAAAAAAATGTAAATGAGACAGGATAATTAGAGACTCCAGAAAAATAAATATTTTGTAGAAAGGAAATATAATTGTAAGGTATGCATTATGTATCCTAGGGCTTCAGTAACAAAGTACTACAAACTGGATAATTTAGAACAACAGAAATTTATTCATAGTTCTGGGAGATAGAAATCAGAAATCAAGGTACATGCAAGTCCAGCTCCAAATGAAGAAAATAGAGAAGAATCTGTTCCATGCCTCTTCCTTAATTTTGGCTTGTAGATGACCATTGTCTCCCTGTGTCTCTTCGTATTTGTCTTCTCTATGTGCATTTCTACCTGTGTTCAAATATTTGCTTTTTATATGGACAACAGTCATATTGATTTAAGGCTCACTCTAATGACTTCATCTTAACTTAACCACATCTGCAAAAACTGTATTTCCAAATAAGTTTATGTTCCAAGGTACTGGGGGTTAGGACTTCAACGTATCCTTTGGGAGAACACAATTCAAGTCATAATAGTATACAGCCTGACTTAGTGTAAATAGTGGGATTGTGTCATAATGATAATGGAAGCAGTTAATATTGACCTAACCAAGGGGAATTGGAGGTGTATGTGTGTATAAAACGAAGGAGCTTGAAAAAAAAAAAAAAAGTTAAATCCTCAACAATCTGAAACTTAGAAAAAAAATAATAAGGTGGTAATATAAGCAGTTTATTTACATATTAAAACTAATATCAATAGAACCTGGAAAGAAAGTTGAAAATAGGTCTGAAGAACTAAACAGAGTTTGGTTGCAGGTAGATGAGATGAGGATGAAATTGGTGTTTTTGTAATATATTTTAGAATTATATGGATATAAATGTTAATTTTGTATATGAATATACTATGATAAAATAAAATCTAAATTAAATACACATCTAAAGTGTCCCAGGCATTTAGAAGCATGGCAATCTGGAAGCCCTAAGTCTTAGATAAACTGATTCTAAGACTGTTGAGATCCTGTAAAAATTAAAAATGGGTTAATAAAATTACTGGACTCTAATAGAAAAAAAGTCAATAATTGATACTAAACATTCCTATTTCTTCTTTCTTCCCTTCCTTCCTTCTTTCTTCCTTTTTCTCTTCTTTCCTCCCTTCCTTCCTTTGCCTCAAACTCTGTGACTTTCCAATTTAAGGAATTAATCCTTTTTCTTTCATCACTTGAAAGATAGTCTCCTATTTCTTTCTGACCTACATGATTTCTGATAAGAAATCCACTGTTATTTGAATTGATTTTCCCTTATAGATAAAGTGTCATTTTTCTCTGGATGTTTTCAAGAGTCCTTTTTCACGTGTTTTTACCTTTCAGATGTTTAATTATTTATGATGTATTTTGGTGTGAATTTCATTGGGTTTATCCTTTTTGAGATTTTCTTATCTTCTTGAAACTGCAGGTTTATGTCTCTTGCCAAATTTGGGAAGTTTTAGCTATTATTACTTCTACTACTTCCTCAGTTCTGACCTCTTTTTCCTCTCCAGAATTCTAATGACTTAAAGTTAGATCTTTTATTATAGTTCCACAGGTATCTATTTTTTTTCTCTTTTTGAATATAAATATCCAACTGTTTCAGCATCATTTGTTAAAAAATGTATTATTTTTCTTTTGAATTGCTTTTGTATTTTCATTGAAAATCAATTGACCAAATATACATAGGTCTATTGTTGGGTTTTCTATTCTGTTGTATAGCTTACATGTCTATCTTTTCATGATTCCTACACTTTCCTGATATCTGCAAGTTTTGTCTTAAAAAGCAGTTAGTGTAAGTCCTTCAACTTTATTTTTTAATTAGTTTTGTAGTTTCTAGTCCTTTTGCTTTTCTATTTACAATTTAGAGTAATTTCATCATTTCTTAAAAACCCAAAATCTGTTAATTATTTTTATTGAGACTCTGTTTAATGTACAGATCAATTTTGAGAGACAATTAGTATCTTAACAACATTAGCCTTCCAATACATGAACATGGAATATCTGTCCACTTATTTAGACCTTCTTTGATGTCTTTCATTACTATTTTATAATTTTAAGAGTAAAAGTTACCTACATACCTGTTTGATTTATTTATATTGGTATTTCAGGCTTTTCATTGCTTATGGAAAATAAACTTGTTCTGTTCTTATTTCGTTGTTGTTGCTGTTTGGTTTGGTTTGGTTTTAGCTTTAGTTTCCAACTGAATTGAAAATGTATTTTTGTATGTTGCCCTAGTACCCTGAAGCATCCTACATATGCCCATTAGTTCCAATAGCAATTTTTGTGGATTATTTTTTTTATTTTTTAATGCGTACAACCATGGATTTTATACACACTATTTTTTTTACTTGAATTAATTCACAAACTAAGACCTCCATTGCCATGTTTCATAGGGTCCATAAAAGTAGCTTACATATCTTGTTTCTGTTAAGAAGGAAGAATTTTTCTACCCTTTGAGATGCTTCTAGCTGGTCTAAGAATTAAATTGACATGAAACAGATTTATAAGAGAAAAAAAACAAGTTTAATTACATACACACAGAGGCCAAATAATGAAATTGAGACCCTAAAGAAATCACCAAGGCAGGCAGTTTTTATGAATTTTAAGCAAAGAAACAATGAATTTGTGAAGAATTGACAGGAACAAAGAAAACATGTTTGGGAGTTTCGATTAATAAGGATCTCTAAACAAAAGAATTCTAAGGAACTTCCTTATTCTGATGATAAGGATCTCTTTATCTCCTGGTACAAGATGGATACCTTTCACATGGAAGATTTATTTCTTGCTTTCTGTCAGAGTATTCTTTTTGCACTGGCTGTTTCTTAAGTAATTTTTCTTTAAAATAATCTATATGCCAAAGTGAAACATTAGGCTTGCCTACTCTTGGCATCTATATTCCTGAAATTAGGAGAAAAGATTTAGTTCATCACCAAAGATGGCTATACGGTTTTTCTTCAAAATCTCTTGATATGGTGAATTACATTGAGTGGTTCTTGTATTAAAAACCACAGTTCTATTCCTTGGAACTACCCGAGGGTAGGAAGCCTCTCTAGCCTAGTATTTAATACCATTTATTTTCCATTTCACTATTTTTAAAGATAAATTTAATCAGGATATTGATAAACTAAAGGTAGAGAAGGCAACCCAACTGCCATGTTGAAATCTGTGCTGGGCTAGTAGGAGCATGCAATAAATACTGTTTAAATTTTCAGAAATTTATTGGTAAAAACATGTATCTTGGTAAAAACTTGGTGCAATGAACTTCCCTAAAACTCTTTACATTAGCCACTAGAATGAACTCCTAGCTCTTAAGCCTGGTGTATATGTTCTTCTGTGGCATGGTCCTTGCCTACCTCTCCAGCCAGCATTTTGTTTTATATATTCTATGTCAGCCACAATATAATTTTGAGAAACCAAACAACTATAAACTCATCTTCTTCCTTTCCTTGTAACCAGAATATACTTTGGATGCTCTGCATTCTTTCCTGGCTTATTCTTATTTTTATTAAAAAATTGAGCAATGGGAAGTTGCCTTGGTAGCTCAGTCAGTTAAGCGTCTGCCTTTGGCTCAGGTCATGATCCCAGAGTCCTAAGATCCTGTCCTGTGTCAAGCTCCCTGATCCTCAGGGAATCTGTTTCTCCCTCTGCCCCTCCCTCCACTCATTCTCTCTCTCTCAAATAAATAAATAAATAAAATATTTTTTAAAAAATTGAACAATGGTGTATCATTGCATGGTGGATATTGTCATTCCCTTCTACTATGTGTAGAATATCCTACTCCGTATTACACAGTGTTAAATATCCTATATCATAGATACTTCATGATTTTATTTGTATGTCTGTGCCACTAGACTGTAAGGTTTTTGAAATAAAAATAAAAATAAAAAATGCTACTCTGATTCACTCTATCTCAGGGTTTAGAATTGTCAGCACATGTACAATTCTCAAAAAAAAAAAAAAAAAGCTAAGAAATGATTGAACATATTGATTAATCCAGGTCTGATAAAGTTTTAGTGATAAGAATTTCTTCAGGAATGCATATTCTAGCTAATTTAGCTTATTGATTTAAAATATATTCATTATAGGTAGGTCTCCTAAGACAAGGGAAACACAAACAAAAATAAATTATTGGGACTCCAAAAAAATAAAAAGCTTTTGCACAGTAAAGGAAACCATAAAATGAAAAGGCAACTTACTAAATGGGAGAAGATATATGCAAATGATAAATAAGAGGTCAATATGCAAAATATGTGAAATAAAAAAAAAAAAACTTATACAACTCAATACCAAACAATATCTGATTAAAAATGACAGGGGTGCTTGTGTGGCTTAGTCATTTAAGCCTCCGACTCTTGATTTCAGCTCAGGTCATGATCTCAGGGTGATGAGATCGAGCCCTGCATCAGGCTCTGTGCTGGGCATGGGATCTGCTTCTTTCTCTCCCTCTCCTTCATCTCCCCTCTCCCCACCCCTGCTTGTGCTCTCTCTCTCTCCTTCTAAAATAAATAAATTGTGTAAGACTGATGAATCACAGACCTGTACCCCTGAAACAAATAATACATTAGGTTAATAAGAAATTTTAAAAAAATAAAAAATAAAATAAATAAATAAATCTTTAAAAAGAAAATGGACAGAGGACATGAATAGATATTTTCCCAAAAAAGACATAGAGATAACCATGAAAAAACGCTCAACATCACTAATCATCAGGGAAATGCAAATAAAAACCATTATGAGATATCACCTCACACCCGTCAGCATGGCTAGATTCAAAAAGATAGGGAAAAAAGAAAAGACAAGAAATACTAAGTGTTGACAAGGTTGCGGAGAAAGAGGATAGCTCATGCACTGTTGGTGGGAATTAAATTGGTTCAGCCACTATAGAAAACAGTACGGAGAGCAATTAGTTTCATGTATCACCACGTTTAGAAAACTAGTAGCCTAGCTCTAGTGATTGTACCATCTGTCAAGGGAAAGGAAGCAAAGCCTTAATGACCTATTTCTTATGTATATGACACTGAGTTTATGTGAAACAGAAAGTTTGAAACCAGGCTATTATTAATTGACATTTTTAAGTTCCTTTCAAAAAGATGGAATCTCAGGGCGCCTGGGTGGTTCAGTTGGTTAAGTGTCTGCTTTGGGCTCAGGTCATGATTTCAGGGTCCTGGGATCGAACTCTCTCTCTCTGCTCTCTCTCTCAAATAAATAAATCTTTTTTTTTTTTTTTTTAAGATGGAATCTCAAGAGTACAAGGAGGACAGTTACAGGAATAAAATAAAACTCCTTGGTGATTTGCACATGTAAATTTAATAATTATATTCTAATGCTCTCAGGTAATTAATGTAAAAATATATAAGGATTAATTTTGGGGGAAAAACAAAACAAAAAAGGTTTTGAGACATAAACAATAGTAGAAGAGACCTAATTAAAATAGAGTGGACAAATGGGGCCTCTCTGAGAATGAGTCATGCCACCCTGAATGGTGAGGTCTGATTCCTGTCCATGGCCTCATACAAAGAAGCTCATATTTTTATCTGGCACTTTTCACCATTTCTAATTAATGTATTCTGAATAATAAACACAATACAAAGATAAAAGAAACACCCACAGACACAAATCAAGGAGAGGAAAATGAAGAAAGGGAACAAATTTAAAATCTCTCCTCAAATAAGAACAAGACACAATTTATCCAGTACAGTAATATATCTGGTAATCTAGATCCAATGAGAAATGTAGCATTTCTTCTCAAAAAAATCCACAAAATATATGGAAATTTCAGTTTAAATAAATATCATCCAATTTACATTTGCAAGGATCCCGTATTATGTCAAACATTATTCAAGATATTTTATTGCACGTGAATCTACCCCAAGAATGTTTAGGCACTTGTTCTACATTAGCATGACTGAAAGAAATATATATACGAATAACATTTTTCCAAGAATCAAGTAATACTTTCCTAAAAAGTAAATTTAAGCTTTCATCTTTTATAAAGAAAAACAGTGTTTGAAATGTTTAAATGTAAATATTTCTAGTTGTACTCAATTTTTTTTCTAAAATCTTGACTTTTCCTATTACTCAGGATAATATTTTGTTATACATTTTATTTTATTTTCTGGCTGATGAATAGTGGGTTTTATTAACCTAGGATTTGGGAGGGTTTCTTTCACTAAGAAATTAATAAAACCCAAACATAAGATGTATAAATACCTGAATAGACAAATTGACATTCACTATATTGAACCAGCAAGCATATTATAAAAGCCAAGTTAGCAAACCAGTAACTTCAATTGATTTTATTACATAATTGGCAGAGAGAAAATACAGCTGGCAGTGAAATATACTGACAATTTTATATTTTTCAGAACATGTGGTATTTATGTCTAAAAAGAAGATGCAGAAATATCCAGCGGTGTTTGTTCAAATATGAAATAGTTTATAGGCAATTACAATGAAGAAAATCTGGCCAAATTGCTTAATAGAGTACTCTGGATTTTATTTTATTCATCATCATCAAAAATGCAAGTACTAAGCGACCATCAACATAATATTATTGTTGTTCCCATTGTCCTGCTGATCTTGGGGCTTCAGGTGGGTTCCTCAAAGCTAATTAAATGACTCTTATTCCAGAAACATGTTAGTTGATTTCTCAACATCACAGTCTTCCTTGCCACATTCTTCAACAAAAACATACTTTGTGGCACACATTTTAATTTAATAAAAAATAATGGCAAAGTAGTCAATTAAAATTATAGAGAGCTTTTTCAGTAGTGAGAATCAAGTCTAGAAAATATTCCAATTTACTTTAAAAATTTCCTTTGGATTTCTAAAGCTGGGATTTATATATGTGTCCCATCAATTTTTATTTATTATTTTATTTGATTATCCATGCTCAAAGAATTGTATTGTTTATGTTCAATGTCTCTCCCATCTGTATTCAGGTAGATTTTACAGAAAAAAACAGAAAGCCTTATCTCTGAAGTAGAGGCTTTTAAAAAATATTTTTTTAAGATTTTTTATTTTTGGAGAAGTTTCAGGTTTATAGCAAAATTGAGAGGAAGTTAAAGAGATTTCCTATATAGCCCCCCATTCAGGTAAGCTTACCCCATTATGAACATTCTTTACCGGAGTGATACATTTGTTACATTTAACTAATGTATATGACACCTTATAATCAGCAAAAGTCCAAATTTACATTACAGTTCACTCTTGATATTGTATATTCTATGGATTTGGACAAATGTATAATGATATATATTCATTATTATGGTATCGTATTGTCAATGCCCTAAAAATCCTTCTTCCCCAACCCCAACCCCCAACTCTGGCTAACAACCAACTGATCTTTTTATTGTTTCCATAGTTTGGCTTTTCCAGAATGTCATACAGTTGGAATCATACAGTATGCAGTCTTTTCAGATTGGCTTCTTTCATGTGGTAACATGAATTTAAGGTTTCTCCATGTCTTTTCATGGTTTGACAGCTCACTTCTTTTTAGCAAGCTTAATGGCTGATAAAGGCTTGTAAAAATTTAATCTTACTCAGATTACTGGGTATTTATCCTCTCACAATTACCATCCTTGATTTTCATATTGAAATAGAGATTTAGACTGATTTTATCCTTTTAAAATTGTGTGTGTGTGTGTGTGAGAAGTGTTTAAGAATGTTGTTGGGGCTGGGGCGCCTGGGTGGCTCAGTTGGTTAAGCGACTGCCTTCGGCTCAGGTCATGATCCTGGAGTCCCTGGATCGAGTCCCGCATCGGGCTCCCTGCTCGGCGGGGAGCCTGCTTCTCCCTCTGACCCTCCCCCCTCTCATGTGCTCTCTGTCTCTCTCATTCTCTCTGTCTCAAATAAGTGGATAAAATCTTAAAAAAAAAAAAAAAATTAAAAAAAAATTAAAAAAAAGAATGTTGTTGGGGCTGAATGATATCTGGGATTTTGCTCATTTAATATTTCTACATGTATTTTTTAATTGTGGTAAAGTACATATAACATAAAAATAACATTGTAACTGTTTTTAAGTGTACAGTTCATCAATATAAAATAAGTTCATATTATCGTGCAGCTATAACCACATCCATCTTTAGAAATTTTTATCTTCCCAAATTGAAACTTCATACCCATTAAACAATAACTCCCTATTACTTCCTCCTCCCAGTCCCTGGCAACCACCATTCTACTCTGTCTCTATGGATCTGATTACTCTGCACTTCATATAAGTGGAATCATACAGAATTTGGCCTTTTGTGACTGGCTTATGTCACTCGGCATAATGTCCACAATGTCCATCCATTTTTTAGTGTATGTCAGAATTTCCTTTCCTTTTAAGGCTGAATAATATTATATTGTATATACCACACCTTGTTTATCCATTTACATGTCAATGGACACTGGTTATTTCCACCTTTTGGCTATTGTGAATAATGCTGCTATAAACATGGATTTACAAATATCTGTTTGACTTTCTCCTTTTAATAATTTTGGGTATATACCACAAAGTGGAATTATTGGATCATATGGCAGATATATATATATATATATATATATATATATATATATATATATA
>NW_023270232.1:966582-972207 GCF_011800145.1 Mirounga leonina | reverse complement strand
ATATATATATATATATATATATATATATATATATATATATATAACATATATACAATATATTTTGTATTTTTGTATTTTTAGAGAGAACAAGTGGGGGTGGGGGAGGAGCAGAGAGGGAAAACTAGAGAATCTCAAGTAGGCTTCACACCCAGTGTGGAGCCCAACACAGAGCTCAATCCCATGATCCCCAGATCATGACCTGAGCTGAAATCAAGAGTAAGACACTTAACTGACTGAGCCACCCAGGTGCCCCAGTAGTTCTATTTTTAACTTTTTCAGAAACTGCCAGTTTTCCATAGTGGTTGTCCCATTATTCCCATCAGCAATGTACAAGGGTTCCAATTTCTCCACACCTTACTCACACTTGTTATTTTGATTTGTTTTTTGTTTGTTTGCTTGTTTTACAATGGCAATCCTTTTTTTATATCTAAATTCAATTAGCCAACATATATTACATCATCAGTTTCAGATGTAGAGTTCAATAATTCATCAGTTGCATACCACACCCAGTGCTTATCACATCATGTACCCTCCTTAATGGCCATCACCCAATTACCCCATCCCCCACCCCCCTCCCCTCCAGCAACCCTCAGTTTGTTTCCTATAGTTTAAAATGAGGGGGGGAATTGGAGGGGGAGATGAACCATGAGAGACTATGGACTCTGAGAAACAAACTGAGGGTTCTAGAGGGGAGAGGGGTGGGGGAATGGGTTAACCTGGTGATGGGTATTAAAGAGGGCATGTATTGAATGGAGCACTGGGTGTTATACACAAACAATGAATCATGGGACACTACATCAAAAATTAATGATGTATGGTGATTAACATAACAATAAAATAAATTTTTTTAAAAAAAGAGTCTCTTATGGTTTGTCATGGTTTGTCTCCCTCACTGATTACTTCCCATTCAATTTTCCCTCCCTTCCCCTATGATCCTCTGTTTTGTTTCTTATATTCCACTTATGAGTGAAACCATATGATAATTGTTTTTCTCTGATTGACTTATTTTGCTCAGCATAATACCCTCCAGTTCTATCCATGTCGATGTAAATGGTAAGTATTCATCGTTTCTGATGGCTGAGTAATATTCCATTATATATATGTACCATAACTTCTTTATCCGTTCATCTGTTGAAGGACATCTCAGCTCCTTCCACAGTTTGGCTATTATGGACATTGCTGTCATAGACCTTGGGGTGCATGTGTCCCTTCAGATCATTACATTTGTATCTTTGGGGTAAATACCTAGTAGTACAATTGCTAAGTTGTAGGGTAGCTCTATTTTTAACTTCTTGAAGAACCTCCATATTGTTTTCCAGAGTGGCTGTACCAGCTTGCATTCTCACCAAAAATGTAAGAGGGCTCTCCTTTCTCTGCATCCTTGCCAGCATTTGTTTTTCCTCACTTGTTAATTTTAGTCATTCTGACTGATGTGAGGTGGTATCTCATTGGTTTTGAATGATATTTCACTGATGCCAAGGGATGTGGAATATTTTTTCATGTGTCTGTTGGTCATTTATATGTCTTCTTTGGAGAAATGTCTGTTTATGTCTTCTGCCCATTTCATGTTTGGATTATTTGTTCTTTGGGTGTTGAGTTTAATAAGTTCTTTATAGATCTTGGATACTAGCCCTTTATCTGATAAGACATTTGCAAATATCTTCTCCCATTCCAAAGGCTGCCTTTTAGTTTGTTGACTGTTTCCTTTGCTGTGCAAATGCCTTTATCTTGATGAAGTCCCAATAGTTCATTTTTGCCCTTGCTTCCCTTGCCTTTGGTGATGTGTCTAGCAAGAAGTTGCTGTGGTCGAGGTCAAAGAGGTTGCTGTCTGTGTTCTCCTCTGGGATTTTGATGAATTCCTGTCTCACATTTAGGTCTTTCATATATTTTGAGTTTATCTTTGTGTATGGTGTAAGAAAATAGTCCAGTTTCATTCTTCTACATGTGGTTGTCCAATTTTTCCAGCACCATTTGTTGAAGAGACTCTCCTTCTTCCATTGGACATTCTTTCCTGCTTTGTTGAAGATTTGTTGACAATAGAGTTGAGGCCCCAATTCTGGATTTTCTATTCTGTTCCATTGATCTATGTGTCTGTTTTTATGTCAGTACACCATACTGCCTTGATGATTAAGCTTTATAATATAGCTTCAATCTGTCAATGTGATGCCACCAGTATTCGTTTTGTTTTTCAACATTCCTCTGGCTATTCAGGGTCTTTTCTGGTTCAATACAAATTTTAGGATTATTTGTTCCAGTTCTGTGAAAAATAATGGTGTTATTTTGATAGGGATTGCATTGAATGTGTAGATTGTTCTGGGTAGCATAGATATTTTAGCAATATTTGTCCTTCCAATCCATGAGCATGGAACATTTTTCCATTTCTTTGTGTCTTCCTCAATTTCTTTCATAAGTGGTCTGTAGTTTTTAAAGTACAGATCCTTTACCTCTTTGGTTAGGTTTATTCCTAGGTATCTTACTTTTGTGTGTGTGTGTGTGTGTGTGCAATTGTAAATGGGTTAGATTCCTTAATTCTATTTTTTTCTGTCTCATTGTTAGAGTACAGCAATGCAACTGATTTCTGTGCATTGATTTTATATCCTGTCATGTAGCTGAATTCCTGTATGCAGCCTAGCAATTTTGGGGTGGAGTCTTTTGGGTTTTCCATGTGGTATCATGTCACCTGAAAAGAGCTGAGAATTTGACTTCTTTGCCAATTTGAATGCCTTTTATTTCTTTTTGTTGTCTAATTGTTGAGGCTAGGACTTCTAGTACTATGTTGAACAAGCATGGTGAGATTGGGCATTCCTGTCATGTTCCTGACCTTAGGGGAAAAGCTCTCAGTTTTTCCCCATTGAGAACGATATTCGCTGTGGGCTTTTCATAGATGGCTTTTATGATATTGATGTATGTTCCCTCTATCCCTATACTATGGAGACTTTTAATCAAGAAAGGATGCTGTATTTTGCCAAATGCTTTTTCTGCTTCAATTGAGAGGATCATATGTTTATTGGCTTTTCTTTTATTAATGTGATGTATCATGTTATTTGATTTGCAGATGTTGAACCACACTTGCAGCCCAGGAATAAATCCTATTTGGTCATAGTGAATAATCCTTTTAATGTACTGAAGCCAACAGTAGAACAGATCAATGAAACTAGAAGCTAGTTCTTTGAAAGAATTAGTAAGATCAATAAACCCCTAATCAGACTTATCAAAAAGAAGAAAGAAAGGACCCAAATTAATAAAATAATGAGTGAAAGAGGAGAGATCATGACCAACACCAAGGAAATACAAAAAAAATTAAAACATGTTATGAGAAACTATATGCCAACAAATTAGACAACATGGAAGAAATGGATTCACTCCTAGAAACTTATAAACTACCAAAACTGAGGGTGCCTGGGTGGCTCAGTCAGTTAAATGTCTGCCTTCATCTCAGGTCATGATCCCAGGGTCCTGAGATCGAGTCCTGGATCAAGCTCCCTGCTCAGTGGGGAGTCTGCTTCTTCCTCTACCCTCCCCCCCCCACTCATGATCTCTCTCTCTCAAATAAATCAAATATTAAAAAAAAAAAAAAAAAAACTACCAAAACTGAAACAGGAAGAAATAGAAAACCTGAAAAGACCCATAATAAGCAAGGAAATTGAAGCAGTAATCAAAAATCTCCCAACAAACAAGAGTCCAGGGCTGGATGGCTTCCCAGGGGAATTCTACCAAACATTTAAAGAAGAATTAATACCTATTCTTCTGAAGCTGTTTCAAAAAACAGAAATGGAAGGAAGGCTTCCAAACTCTTTCTATGAGGCCCACATTACCTTGATCCTAAAACCAGACAAAGTCCCCACCAAATAGGAGAATTACAGACCAATATCTTTAATGAACATGGATGCTAAAATTCTTACCAAGAAACTAGCTAATAGGATACAAGAGTACATTAAAAGGATTATTCACCATGTGGGATTTATTCTTAGGTTTAATGGCAATTCTAATGGATGTGAAGTGGTATCTCACTAGGAATTTGATTTCCATTTCCCTAATGATTAGTGATGTTGAGTACTTTACATGCACTCATGGCTCATTTGTGTATCTTTGGAGAAATATTTATGCAAGTTATTTTCCTATTTTTTTAATTAAGTTTCTTGCTTTCATTTTGTTGCTTTATAGGTGTTCCTTATATATTTGGTATATTAACTCCCTTATCAAATATATGATTTGCAAATGTTTTCTCCCATTTTGTGGGTTGCCTTTTCATTTAGTGATAGTATCTTTTGATGCACAAAAGTTTCAAATTTTTATTAGTCCAATTGACTAATTTTTCTTCTGATGTCTGTGCTTTTGGTGTCCTAAGAAATCATTGCCAATTCATGAAGCTTTCCTCCTAGGTTTACTTCCAAGAACTTTACAGGTTTAGTTCTCACATTTAAGTTTGATCTATTTTGAGTTAACCTATTTTTTAGTTAAATATATTCTTGTACATGGCATAAGAGTCCAACTTCATTTGTGTGTGTCTGTGGGTGTATGGATATCCAGTTTTCCCAACATTATTTGTTAAAAAGACTGTCCTTTTTTCTACATATATTTATAATGAATTTAAAATGAATTTTATAAGAAATGATAGTACTACGTTGCTATCACTTGAAATGATTTCTAATATGTGGCACATTTTGTTTTGTTTTTTAAAGATTTTATTCATTTGCGAGAAGGAGAGCATGAGCAGGGGGAATGGCAGAGGGAGAAGCAGACTCTCTGCTGATCAGGGAGCCAGATGTAGGACTTGATCCCAGGACCCTGAGATCATGACCTGAGCCAACAGCAGATGCTTAACTGACTGAGCTACCCAGGTGCTCCATAATATGTGGTATATTTTGAATAAGGAAGATTATACGATTGCAGATAATGAGAATTTATGTTCAAAAGAATTTTGTTATTTCATAACAAAATGCATTTATTTTTTTATATTGAATCCTATTCTTTAGCCTACTTTATAGTGTACTATTCAAAATATAGATTACCGGGCGCCTGGGTGGCTCAGTTGGTTAAGCGACTGCCTTCGGCTCAGGTCATGATCCTGGAGTCCCGGGATCGAGTCCCACATCGGGCTCCCTGCTCAGCAAGGGGTCTGCTTCTCCCTCTGCCCTCTTCCCTCTCATGCTCTCTGTCTCTCATTCTCTCTCTCTCAAATAAATAAATAAAATCTTTAAAATATATATATATATAGATTACCTTAACTCCTAAATCTGAGAACAATAAAATAACATCTAAGCTCATAGAAATATATAAGAATGTACTCTGGAAGCAATAAAAACTGTTTTGGTGTGTTTGGTGCATAAAATTTTAGGGCCCTATGGTTAGGGGATTTTTTTTTTTTCTCTTTCTTTATAAACTAAACTAAAATAAGTACTTTCTGTTGATTTTTGTATATGAAAATTCCAATCAGTGAGAACACTATTAGTACTGAACACAATTTTTTATAAGTGGAATACAATAAATATCTTAAAACTCAAAAGGGAACACAAGAATTGAAAACAGCAAGAGTTAAGATTTTCACTTTGTTCGGGCTCCCTGCTCCGCGGGAAGCCTGCTTCTCCCTCTCACACTCCCCTTGCTTGTGTTCCCTCTCTCGCT
>NW_023270232.1:896811-966572 GCF_011800145.1 Mirounga leonina | reverse complement strand
CCCTCTCTCGCTGCCTCTCTCTCTGTCAAATAAATAAATAAAATCTTTAAAAAAAAAAAAAAAGATTTTCACTTTGTTGAAGTTATTAAGAAAATACAGTTAATTTATACATACTTATAATTTGAACAATTACATAAAATCAAAGACATGTATTTTTTTAGTTTATTCATACTTTGAAGATTTTAAAGATTTGCTATTGTTAAAAAATAAAACTAAAAAAAGATTTGCTATTGTACCTTTTGAATATTATTTAAAATTTATTAAAGCATAAATTTGGAATATTAGGGGCTTTTTTCTAACATCTCTATTACTTTTAAATAGCAGTATGATAACACATCATGTCATTACTAAATGTCTTTCAATAGTTTTTCACTGTACTTTAAGTAAAATTAAGTCTACTGATGGTTTGGCATTTAGTCACAGAGTAGCTTGATTGGACTAATTTCCTGGAAACCAGGAAAAATTGTAAAAAAAAAAGAAGTAAAATACAACATTTTTAAGGCTCTTTTTAATGACCAATACATTACATTACTAAGTACAAGACATAGTTAAAAATAAATGTCTGGCTTACCTCAGAGATCTCTGGTTGGCTCAATATTTGGAAGTCAATTCATGTAAGCAGTCCAGAGCCAGCTGGATAATACAGCTAAAAGGAATGGAATAGGACCATGGCTCTATTTGTTGGTCTATTGAACTGAGGCCATGACTAAGAGGGACAGACAGGGGCATTTGGATTCCATCACTGGGAATGAAATTCTTGGGACCAGTGCAAGATGGACCAGAGCAAAAGCATTTGCCAAGATTGGTTTAATTAATCAAGAATGAAAGAGTTTCGAGGACAATCAGATACCATGGTAATTCTGACCATAAAATGATGGTGACTAGTGATACAGTGGCATTATTTCCATGACCCTCTGGGCAGGTTCAGGAAAGCCAAAGTCTTTGGATTCAGGGGAGTATTGTTGCAAAGCTGAAACTTAAAGGAATTGATAAAAGGGCACCAACAGGATTGGAGCTTGCAACTTATTTTGACTCAACACAGGAAACCTCACAATTGTGTTAGACTGAAGGAGTAAACAACCACAGCAATATTTAATTTCCTCATTACTGGCCAAAAATGCACTTGACAAAATGTATACTAGTCATGTGCTTTATTCCCAGTTTGCTGAAAATATTTATCCTGATTTTGTGTTCCATTTTCTTTGTCAGGCAATCTCTGAATATATTTGAATAAAACAATTGCAGTGTACATTTTTAGGAACTGACTAGTAGATCTAACTGAGTAACACATATTAGATGTTAAAATTTCTGAAAAAAAATTGAGCTAAGCACTGTACACAAAAATAAAGATACAGTTTCACTTCTCTAGCACATGTGATTAGCTAATACTATGCTTTAATTGCTGGAATACTGAGAAACTTTAATTGGCAGAGAGAGAATCTCAGATGGGGTAGTTGATTACATCATCCTAGTCGGTAACAATGAACTTAATTGGACTATAAAATTATCTGGTGAATGAAATGTGCTTTTATTGTTGTTGTTTGTTTTACCATTCTTGAAGTGTGGACAGAGGCTATCATTTACTTACCTGAATAAGATATGTGATAATATAATAATGTAGAGTTGTCTGATATAAATTTAGTTTGTCTTGACCTTACCAAAGCATATCTTTTTTTTTTCTTATGCTATTATAAATAATGATGTAATCAATAGACATGAATTAAAAAATGTAAGCGGAATTCAGTCTGATTTTAAGATTTTTTTTCTAATCTATATCTAGATTTTCTATTTTCATCTCTGTAATAACAGACACACAGCATAGGAAGTACAGATCATTTCAGCTAAGAGATAATGTGGAGGAAGTCCAGAAAGAAATCTTAATTAAATAGTTTACATTGTAAAATGCTTCATCAAAATTTAGTGTTGTAATTCTGGAGGCTACATTTTTGTCCCAGATGGTGACTGTCTCTGTTTATTCTCTTGAGTCTGATTAGAACCCACCTGCATAGGACAGTCTGTTTTACTGAACAAATGTCCAGCTATAGAATTTGTGCACTGACTCTCGTCTTTTGACTTAAATTTCTACAGTGTTATTATGTTCCAGGCACATGATCATCTTATCAACCCATGAAGTATATATTATGATTGCAATTTTACAGATGAGAAAACTAAGGTTTAGACAAAGTAGCTTACAAGAATTAAATTTAATAGCCAGATGAGTGGCACTGTAGACTTATATCAAGGTCTATTTCACACCAAAATGTGAACCACTATGCAACACTGCCCCTTGTGAATGGTTGTTAAATCCAGGTGCATTTTTATGAATAAAATAAAAAAAAAATTATTGAATTTCACCTTAGAAATCCATATGGAGAAAAACAGGCTACTTGTTCCTGCTTCTTTTTTTTTTTTTTAATATAAATAGTGCATACTTTTAAAAAACATTTTATTTATTTATTTGACAGAGAGAGAGATAGCGAGAGCAGGAGCACAAGCAGGGGGCGTGGGAGAGGGAGAAGCAGGCTTCCTGCTGAGCAGGGAGCCCAATGCTGGGCTTGATCCCAGGACCCTGGGATCATGACCTGAGCCAAAGGCAGATGCCTAATGACTGAGCCACCCAGGCACCCCATCTATTCTTACAGATATTACAAACTTTCCAGTGTTGTCAGTTTCCAATTCCCACCCCCAGCCCAGATACTGGAGATACTTTTCAATGATTTTTCTCTTCCCAATTCAATTAGTCAAGAAAAGACCTTAGAAAAGAAGAGATCTTTTAGATATTCAGCAGTTAATATTTCTGAAATTTTCCATTTTTCATTAGATTGCCCATTTACGATGCTTTCCAAGTATTTTTTAAGGTGCTGTTGTCCTAAAAGCAGGAAATATATAGAATAGTTTATTTCATGTTAAGAGCTAATATTGTTAAGAATATTGTTTAAGTTGGATTTTCCAGAAAGAACACAAGAAGCTAACAATTTGGTCAGTTAGATCCTAAAATTTACCTTTGATATAAAAACAGAAAAGATAAATTGACTCACTTCCCACATCTTTGATAATGAACAATCCTGGAGGAAGGAAAACCAAAAAGTCTTTTCGTAGAATGTCAAAATATAAGATACAGAATTATAAGACAACATTTAATGATTCACCTGAAACCCCATGAAGAAGTCTAAAATAAATTGGATGAACTACTGACAATCATTCTATTAACAATTTCAGATATGATCAATTGAAGCCCAACATACAATACATTAATTATACATTTTATTCTAACTTAGAAATTTGTACTTGTCAGACATGGATGAGTTGCTTCAACAGGCTTGGGTACTTGAGCCCAAAGGGAGAGATTTGAACAAATATTTTAAGTTTAGAAACTAATTCAGTCTCGATATTTTAAAAATGTCACTGATGGTTCTTCTGCTACTGTGGAATTATGTTAGCTATTAGATAATACCTCTGGCAGCCAAAATTTGATTTTGAAATTAACACACACATATATGTTATGTGATTAGTGATCCTAAATAATAGAAACTTGGCAATAATCTTGGGAAGGGGAGGGGCGCCTGGGTGGTTCAGTCATTGAGCGTCTGCCTTTGGCTCAGGTCATGATCCCAGGGTCCTGGGATCCAGCCCCGTGCAGGGCTCCTTGCTCAGGGGGAAGCCTGCTTCTCCCTCTCCCACTCCACCCGCTTGTGTTCCCTCTCTCTCGCTGTCTCTCTCTCTCTGTCAAAATGAATAAATAAAAAATCTTTAAAAAAAAAATCTTGGGAAGGGGAGATGTTAGTGAGGGAAAAAATCTGCATCAACAGTTATGAATGGATATGAACTTTTGGTAGTTTTACTCCACAGAATAAATGGTGAGAGATAACAATTTGCTATTGATAGTTAAAGATGGTATTAGTCATTTTTTTAAAAAAAGGGTTATAAAGTATCAGAAGGCTTGCTTTTTAATCAATATTTAATGGAGACATTTTATATTTTATTTACTCTATAAGGGAAATCACAAAGTGAAAGTAAAGAGCAAATGAAAGCACTGATTGAATAGTTTACTAATTTAGTTCAGAACATGCTAATATATTAAAGGTCTCAGAAGGTCTAGATTCACTATAATATATGAAAGGGAAAAAAACACAGTAATTGTTGGAGACAATTAACTAAACCTTATGGCACCCCTCATTTTTCTCTTCTTCCAAAAAAGGCATAGATCAAAACTTTAAAGTTTTGTAGATGTAGCCAAATTCCCCAAGAAAGGTTCACATATTTTTAATACCACCGACACTATAAAAGTGTTCATTTTCTTCCTGTACTCACCAACACTTGGTATAACTAATTTGTGCCAATATAGTAAATAAAATATGATATTGTTAACTATTTTAATTCATGTTGCCTTTATCATTTTGAGGTATAGAGACATATCAAACATTTATTGGCCAATTGTATTTTTCTTCTGGGTTCTGTATATTCATATCATCAGCAAATTTGATATTGGTCATATACATTTCAAATTTTACAACTATTCTAGTATTTTCTTAGATATTGCACTGTGTTAAATAACAAGAAAGTGAAAGAACATAAATTATCAATGTCAGATATGGATTTTGTTAGTCATTAAATTAAATTAATTTCCTATAGTCACTGAATATTTGTTAGAAGTATTAAGTCCAATATCTTAAATAAGATGGATAAGTTCCTTAAAAATATTACCTAAACTGAAACAAGATGAAATAGAAAATCTAAATAGACTTTGTGATATAAACAGTAAATAATTGATTTTTTTTTTCCAGTTGCAGCTGCTAAAAGTGCTATCATCAGACAGCCTTCATCTGTCAACCTTCTACAGTTGTTTCAGCTTCAGAGAGTCATCCTCCACAAGGATGAACTCTTCCCCAGAGGCTGCCATCCAGTGATTAATTATTGAGGTAGAAGGCAGTGTGAAATGGCTCCACCATTTTAGCCTAAAGTGGAATAACTCTAATAATCTATTTGAACAACAGAAATTTCTATGTGTAAAATGAGGTTGAGGTCTGGTCTCGGCTTTTTCTCTACACAAACTTTTTTTTGTTTTCTTTGTTTGTTTGTTTTTTGTTTATTTCTGTTCCCTTCCAGAGGGATTGCTACTAAGGGCCATTACAAATAAATGTCCTACCCAGTAAATCTAAGAGTTTGCTTCCAGAGAACTCAAGATGCAACACCCTTATATGTATTGAGAAAAATGAATTTATTATTTTTTTAAAAACTCCCAAAAATGAAAATTTCAGGTGCAGATAATTTTATTTGTAAAATCTGTCATGAATTAAAAAAGAAATAGCACCAACCTGAAGTAAACTCTTCAAGAAAACAGAGACAGAAAATATGTCCTAATTTGTTTTATGAGGCCAACATAACCATAACACCAAAAACATACAAAATGCTAAAATTAAAGAAAAGAATAAGGAGGAGCAAGATGGCAGAGGAGTAGGTGACCTAGATTTCATCTGGTCCCAGGAATTCAGCTAGATATGGATCAAACCATTCTGAACACCTACGAACTCAACAGGAGATCGAAGAAAAGAATAGCAGCAACTCTGTGAACAAAAAAGCGACCACTTTCTGGAAGAGTCTTATTCTATCCCTTCATAGTAGTTAACCTTATTTTTGGTATATATATATATATAAGTTGTTCTTACTTTAAAATTTTGGATACATTTTCTTGTTACAGACCAAAATATACCATAACTCTCTAGTATATGGCTTTGTTCTAGTCTCCTGCCTGATCACATTCTCTCCCTTTTTTTTTTTTTTAATTTCTCTTCTTTCTTTTTTCAACAACTTCTTATTAATTCCTTTTATAAAATCTTCATAATTTTCATCTTGACAGTTATATTCCATCTCTTCATCATATTTATGCTTATTTTTGTACATATATAAGCTTTTCTTTCTTTAAAATGTCGGGAGGCACTTTCTTCTAACAGACCAAAATACACCCAAAATCTAATGTGTGGAACTGATCTATTCACCAGGCTGATCATAATTGATCATATTGTTTTTTTTTCTTTTATCTTTTTCTTTTCCATTTAGTCTTTTATCTATCTTTCCCTTTCTTTTCCCCTGGTTTCAGGGCTCTTCTGATTTGTTTAGTGTATATTTTTCTGGGGTCGTTGTTACACTGTTAGCATTTTGTTCTCTCATTCATATATTCTCCTCTGGACAAAATGACAAGGTGGAAAAAATCACCTCAAAAAAAAAGAACAAGAATCAGTACCGACTGCCAGGGACCTAATCAATAAGGACATTAGTAAGATGTCAGAAATAGAGTTCAGAAAGACGAATTTAAAGATACTAGCTGGGTTTGAAAAAAGCATGGAAGATATTAGAGAAACCTTTGCTGGAGAAATAAAAGAAATAAAACCTAACCAAGTCGAAATCAAAAAGGCTATTAATGAGGTGCAATCAAAAATGGGGGCGCTAACTGCTAGGATAAATGAGGCAGAAGAGAGAATTAGTGTTATAGAAGACCAAATGATGGAAAATCAAGAAACTGAGAAAGAGATAAAAAACTACTGGGTCACGAGGGCAGATTTGAGAGATAAGTGATACCATAAGACAAAACAATATTAGAATAATTGGGATCCCAGAAGAAGAAGAAAGAGAGAGAGGGGCAGAAGGTATATGGAGCAAATTATAGCAGAGAACTTCCCTAATTTGGGGAAGGAAACAGGCATCAAAATCCAGGAGGCATAGAGAACCCCCTTCAAAATCAATAAAAATAGGTCAACAACCCAACATCTAATAGTAAAACTTATGAGTCTCAGAGACAAAGAGAAAATCCTGAAAGCAGCTCAGGACAAGAGATCTGTAACTTACAATGGTAGAAACATTAGATTGGCAACAGACCTATCCACAGAGACCTGGAAGGCCAGAAAGGAGGGCATGATGTATTCAGAGCACTAGATGAGATAAATATGCAGCCAAGAATATTATATCCAGCTAGGCCGTCATTGAAAATAGAAGGAGAGATAAAAACTTCCAGGACAAACAAAAACTAAAGGAATTTGCAAACACAAAACCAGCCCTACAAGAAATATTGAAAGGGGTCCTCTAAGCAAACAGACAGCCTAAAAGCAACATAGACCAGAAAGGAACACAGACAATATACAGTAACAGTCATCTTACAGGCAATACAATGGCACTAAATTCATATCTTTGAGTAGTTACCCTGAATGTAAATGGGCTAAAAGCCACAAACAAAAGACAGAGGCTATCAGATTGGATTAAAAAACAAGACCCATAGATATGCTGTCTGCAAGCGACTCATTTTAGATCCAAAGACACCCTCAGATTGAAGGTGAAGGGGTGGAAAACTATTGCTTTGGACATGCTAACCATGCTAATGGACACCAAAAGAAAGCTGGGGTGGCAATCCTTATATCAGACAAATTAGATTTTAAACCCAAGACTCTAATAAGAGATGAGGAAGGACACTATATCCTACTTAAAGGGTCTATCCAACAAGAAGATAAAACAATTGTAAATATCTATGCCCCTAACATGGGAGCAGCCAATTATATAAGCCAATTAATAACAAAAGCAAAGAAACACATCAACAACAATACAATAATAGTGGGGAACCTTAACACCCCCCTCACTGAAATGGACAGATCATTTAAGCAAAACATCAACAAGGAAATAAAGACTTTAAATGACACACTGGACCAAATGGACTTCACAGATATATTCAAAACATTCCATCCCAAAGCAACAGAATACACATTCTTCTCTAGTGCCCATTGAACATTCTCCAGAATAGATCCCATCCTAGGTCCTAAATCAGGTCTCAACCGGTACCAAAAATTGGGATCATTCCCTGCATATTTTCAGACCACAGTGCTTTGAAACTAGAACTCAGTCACAAGAGGAAAGTCAGAAAGAACTCAAATACATGGAGGCTAAAGAGCATCCTACTAAAGAATGAATGGGTCAACCAGGAAATTAAAGAAGAATTAAAAAAATTCATGGAAACCAATGAAAATGAAAACACAACTATTCAAAATCTTTGGGATGCAGCCAAGGCAGCCCTAAGAGGAAAGGATATAGCAATACAAGCCTTTCTCAAGAAACAAGAAAAGTCTCAAACACACAACCTAACCCTACACCTAAAGGAGCTGGAGAAAGAACAGCAAATAAAGCCTAAACCCAGCAAGAGAAGAGAAATAATAAAGATCCGAACAAAAATCAATGAAATAGAAACCAAAAGAACAGTAGAACAGATCAATGAAACTAGGAGCTGTTTCTTTGTAAGAATTAATAGATTGATAAACGCCTGGCCAGACTTATCAAAAAGAAAAGAGAAACAACACAAATAACTAAAATCATGAATGAAAGAGAGAGATCACAACCAACACCAAAGAAATACAAACAATTATAAGAACATATTATGAGCAACTATATGCCAGCAAATTAGATAATCTGGGAGAAATGGATGCATTCCCAGAGATGTATAAACTACCAAAACTGAAGCAGAAAGAAATAGAACACCTGAACAGACCTATAACCACTAAGGAAATTGAAGCAGTCATCAAAAATCTCCCAACAAACAAAAGCCCAGGGCCAGATGGTTTTCCAGGGGAATTCTACCAAACATTTCAAGAAGAATTAGTACCTATTCTTCTGAAACTGTTCCAAAAAATAGAAACGGAAGGAAAACTTCCAAACTCATTTTATGGAGCTACCATTACCTTGATCCCCAAACCAGACAAAGACCCCATCAAAAAGGAGAATTATAGAACAATAACCCTAATGAACATGGTTGCAAAAATTCTCACCAAAATACTAGCCAGTAGGATCCAACAGTACTTTAAAAGGATTATTCACCACGACCAAGTTGGATTTATCCCTGGGCTGCAGTTTGGTTCAACATCCACAAATCAATCAATGTGATACAATACATAAGTAAAAAAAGAACAAGAACGATATGATCCTCTCAATAGATACAGAAAAAGCACTTGACAAAGTACAAAATCAAAACTCTTCAGAGTATAGGGATAGAGGGAACATACCTCAATATCATAAAAACCATCTATGAAAAACCCACAACCAAAATCACTCTCAATGGGGAAAAACTGAGAGCTTCCCCTTAAGGTCAGGAATATGGCAGGGATGTCCACTATCACCACTGCTATTCAACATAGTACTAGAAGTCCTAGCCACAGCAATCAGACAACAAAAAGAAATAAAAGGCGTCCAAATTGGCAAAGAGGAAGTCAAACTCTCACTCTTTGCAGATGATATGGTCCTTTATGTGGAAAATCCCAAAGACTCCACTGCAAAACTGCTAGAACTCATACAGGAATTCTGTAAAGTGGCAGGATATAAAATCAATGCACAGAAATCAGTGGCATTCCTATACACCAACAACAAGACAGAAGAAAGAGAAATTAAGGAGTCCATCCCATTTACAGTTGCACCCAAAACCTTAAGATACCTAGGAATAAATCTAACCAAAGAGGCAAAGCGTCTGTATTCAGAAAACTATAAAATACTCATGAAAGAAATTGAGGAAGACACAAAAAAATGGAAAAATGTTCCATGCCCATGGATTGGAAGATCAACTATTGTGAAGATATCAATGCTACCTAGAGCAATCTACACATTTAATGCAATCCCTATCAAAATACCATCCACTTTTTTCAAAGAAATGGAACAAATCATCCTAAAATTTGTATGGAACCAGAAAAGACCCTGAATAGCCAGAGGAATGTTGGAAAAGCAAAGCAAAGCTGGCAGCATCACAATTCTGGACTTCAAGCTCTATTACAAAGCTGTCATCATCAAGACAGTATGGTACTGGCACAAAAACAGACACATCGATCAATGGAACAGAATAGAGAGCCCAGAAATGGACCCTCAACTCTATGGTCAACTAATCTTCGACAAAGCAGGAAAGAATGCCCAATGGAAAAAAGACAGTCTCTTCAACAAATGGTGTTGGGAAAATAGGACAGCCACATGCAGAAGAATGAAACCGGACCACTTCCTTACACCACACACAAAAATAGACTCCAAATGGTTGAAAGACCTAAATGTGAGACAGGAGTCCATGAACATCCTAAAGGAGAACACAGGTGGCAACCTCTTCGACCTCAGCACAGCAAGGGAAGCAAGGGCAAAAATGATCTATTGGGACTTCATCAAGATAAGAAGCTTTTGCACAGCAAAAGAAACAGTAACCAAAGCCAAAAGACAACCGACAGAATGGGAGAAGGTATCTGCAAATGACATATCAGATAAAGGGCTAGTATCCAAAATCTATAAAAAACTCATCAAACTCAACACCCAAAGAAAAGAATCCAATCAAGAAATGGGCAGAAGACATGAACAGACATTTTTCCAAAGAAGACATCCAAATGGCCAACAGACACATGAAAAAGTGCTCAACATCGCTTGGCATCAGGGAAATCCAAATCAAAACCTCAATGAGATACCACCTCACACCAGTCAGAATGGCTAAAATTAACAAGTTAGGAAACGACAGATGTTGGGGCGGATGCGGAGAATGGGGAACCCTCCTACACTGTTGGTGGGAATGCAAGCTGGTGCAGCCACTCTGGAAAACAGTGTGGAGGTTCCTCAAAAAGTTGAGAATAGAGCTACCCTATGACCCAGCAATTGCACTACTGGGTATTTACCCCAAATAAAGAAATGTAGGGCTCCAAAGGGGTATGTGCACTCCGATGTTTATAGCAGCAATGTCCACAATAGCCAAACTATGGAAAGAGCCAAGCTGTCCATCGACAGATGAATGGATAAAGAAGATGTGGTATATATATACAATGGAATATTATGCAGCCATCAAAAGGAATGGAATCTTGCCATTTGCAATGACATGGATGGAACTGGAGGGTATTATGCTGAGCGAAATAAGTCAATCAGAGAAAGACAAGTATCATATGATTTCACTGATATGAGGAATTCTTAATCTCAGAAACAAACTGATGTTTGCTGGAGTGTTGGGGGGTAGGAGGGATGGGGTGGCTGGGTGATAGATATTGGGGATGGTATGTGCTATGGTGAGTGCTGTGAATTATTTAAGACTATTGACTCATAGACCTGTACCTCTGAAACAAATAATATATTATATGTTAAAAAAAAAGAAGCTAGTAGGAAAGGAAAAATGAAGTGGGGGAAATTGGAGGGGAAGACAAACCATGAGAGACTATGGACTCTGAGAAACAAACTGACAGTTCTAGAGGGGAAGGGTATGGGGGAATGGGTAGCCTGGTGATGGGTATTAAAGAGGGCACCTATTGAATGGAGCACTGGCTGTTATATGCAAACAATGAATCGGGGAATACTACATCAAAAACTAATGATGTAATGTATGGTGATTAACATAACATAATAAAATGAAAAAAAGAAAGGAATGGAATATTAAAGTCTAATACCCTTATTTAAAATAGATTTCTTGATCAAATATAAGCAAATCAAATGCATCAATATATACATGGTAATATATTATAGCCAAGCGATGTAGAAACCAGTAATGTGAGATTGGTTTATCATTCAAAAATCAATTAATAAAATTCACTATATTAATGAATGAAGAGGAAATATGCTCATCAAAATAGATACCTACAAAGTATTTCACAAAATAAAGTTGGAAAGATGAGAGAGAATATAGAGCCCAAATATAGGGTCATTCACAACAGTTTTTTGTGGGTTTTTTTGTATATATATTTTAATGGATCCAATGGCAAATCTATGAGCAAAGAAAATATTTCAACTAATGATACTGGAAAAACTGAGTATGTATATGTACAAAAATAAACTTGCTGTATGTTTCATACCATACACACACACACAACAATTTGAGATACATTAGCCTAAATCATGAAAGTTGAAACTATAAAGCTTCTAGAAAAAATTTGATAAATGTCTTTGTGACAGGCATCATTTTCTTTAGTAAGTTTTAGAAAGCAATAACAATAAAATTTTATAATGTTTCATTACATTTAATCAAAATTTTAAATTGTTTATTAAGATATAACATTAATAAAATTAATAAAGATACCGCATAGAACAAGAGGAAATATTGGCAGTACATATATCTACCAAAAGAATTGTGTCTGGGATATAAAAAGAACTCAATTTGATAATGAAAAATTAAACCATCCAATAGAAAGAGAGGAATTGAAGGAACTGAACAAAAAACCTCACAGAGGAAGTTACATAATTGCCAAAATCACATGAAAATGTATTCAATATTATCTCATCAGGGAACAGAAGATGACAACTACAATGAAATGCTATTACATATACACTACAACAACTTGTAGTAAAACATTACAATACCAAATGTTGACAAGTATATGGAATGGTGTTGCCCAAGAGTGCTTTCTATAATGATGAAAATATGTATGTACATACTTCCTAACAGAGTAGACACTAGCCACATGTGGCCACTCAGCACTTGAAAAATGTTTAGTATTATTGCAGAACTAAACCTTATGTAATTTCAATCAATTTAAATTTAGATAACCATATATCAATATTGCGGCAACTAAAATCCTTATACATCATATATAAGATGAGAAATTATACAATAACTTTGGTAAATTTCTGATAGGTTTTTATAAAACACTCCTAGATATTTATAAAACTTCAATACAAATGTAATTTTACAAGATGACCAAAAATACTTGAACAAGGGGTGCCTGGGTGGCCCAGTCAGTTGAACATTTTACTCTTAATTTCAGCTCAGGTCATGATCTCTGGGTCATGAGACTGAGCCCTGCATTGGGCTCCAAGCTCAGCAGGGATTCTGCTCGAAATTCTCTCTCCTTCTCCCTCTGCCCCTCCCCACTCTCTCTCTCAAATAAAAATAAATAAATCTCAAAAAAAAAAAAAAAAAAAACTTGAGCAACTTCTATAACAACTTTATATTTAATAACCCAAACTGGAAAGAACCCAAATGCCTACCAAATCGTAAGTAGTTAAAGGACTTTGGTATACAATGCAATACTACTAATCAAGTACAAGGTGTGAAGAAAACATAGACAACTCTCAAAAATATTGTGCTAAATACCAGCTTACAGAATATTTTATATTTCATATGATTCAATTTATATGTATTTCTAGAATAGACAAAATTAAAATGGTTGAAAAAATCTAAACAGGTTGTCTTTGGGAGCTAAAGGCAGGAATTTAATGAAAAGGGTTGTGAGGGATCCCTGGGGGTAAGTTTCTGTATCTTCATAGATACTGATGTTGTGCAGGTATATGCATTTTTCCAGAACTTTTCAAATTATACACTTAAGATTTAAATATTTCATTGTATATAAACTTTACCTCAAGAAAAGGAATCTTAAACAAATGTACAACACTAGTTAATGATATATGCATGCAGACATATTTTAGTGGAAATTTACTATTGCCTGTAGCTTTATTTTTTATTTATTATTGAAGTATAGTTTCCATACAATTTTATATTAGTTTCAGGCATATACTACATATTGATTTGAGAATTCTATATATTACCAATTCTCACCACAGTAAATGTAATCACTACCCTTTGCCACATATTATTACAATATCACTGACTATATTTCCTATGCTGTACATAATTGACTATATTTCCTATGCTGTAATCACAACTAGATTCTGTAATTAGTATTTATTATACTTGTTTTATCATCTATCTATCCCTTTATTCATTTATCAATGCATCTTTATATGCTCTTAAAGTAAACCTGTAGGTATATGGGTTTTTAGTATAAAATTCTTTCCATTTTGTGGATTTTTAAAAATTTTGGATGGATAGATATGAGGGCTTAATTTATATATATATATATATATATATATATATATATATATATATATATATATATAATATATGTTCTAATAATTATTTTCTGATAATTTTACATTTCTTATCACTCCAAAACCAAAGGATCTTCTAATCTGTAAAATAACTTGAATTAATTTTTTTCTAAGGATTATCCCCCCTAAATAATCACTTGAAGATATCAAGACCTTACACTGTGATACCTTTTATTAGACTTTAGCTGCATCTGTGGCAGAAAATACATTATGTGGGAGGAGTAAGAATTCTGGTGGATATTTACCCCAATATTTAAATTCACAAAATATAAAATTATGTACTATCATAAAATGCAGGCACCTAAATACAAACACTTTTCAAGAGGGATATTTTAAGAGGATAGATACTAGATTTATCTTGCTGGAAAGTTGGAGATTCAGAGTGTCTTCGGTGGAATTATTCCAAGAAATAGAAAGAAAATTTTAGATTGGCTAATTTAAATTTCTTCATGATAAAATAATTTATTGGAAACAAAAGGTGTATTTACAACTCACATTAGCTGGGAATACTATATTTAATAGATAATATAAACACAGTGAGAGATATATAAATAAAAAGCAAATACATAAAAACTCAGACCTCATTAAGAAAAAAAAATGATTGATTGAACCAAATTCACTTTATTCAAACAACTAAATCACCACTGCCAATGGATGTTTTAACAGCCTTGATAATGGAGTGACTTTTATACAATATATAACTCTACTATATCATGTTAAGTGGGTTAGTGTATCCTTCTGCAATCAAATGAAAGTACCATAAGTCACATACAGCATTTTTAATTTATGAAGGATCTCAGAATCCCTAGAATATTCTAACATTGCTGTGTCATATATTCAAGCTCTCTATCCATTTATGTAGCCAGAGCTTAAAAACTAAAAGCTTTTATCTTTTTTTTTTTTTTTCTTATGGTGAAATCATTGGGTCATGGTGCACAGTATGCAAGACATTTTCAAGCATAATAGGTTTAGACAGTAAATGTCAGAATCCTATTATACTAATTCTACACAAAGCATGAATTATTAATGGTTCACCTCTAATTCCAATGATTGAACATATATAAATATAAAGTGGACTCTTTGTGGGGAAGATATATTTTCTAGACAAGAATAAACATAAATACAAATTGAAAGTTCCATTGGATTAATAACACAGAAACTTTGATGTATAAGTATACTTATAGACAGACCATGATTTTAGTTACTAAGAATTCCTGGAAACTGCATCATGAATTGAAGATAAAATATTTGTTTGCATGCATTTTAGACATACTATGTAGTATAACTTTGTAAAAGGGATAACACATGTTTTATTTTGGGATGATTATCTACTGGGAAAACTAAAGGTAATCAATGGAAAATCATTAGACTATGAAGAAGAGCACTTCTGGATAGCCATTTATAAAATAAATGGTTCTAAGGTAACAGAAAGAGATTTAATTTTCTTCCTTCCTGACAATTACCTCTAAACAATAATAATAAATAAGAATACAAATATCATCAATAATCCTAAATTATAAATATTGTCAAATGCAATTTATATGAAGTGTTGAAGTGGGAAGACATGAAGAATGAATACTGTTTACTATGGAATTCAAAGATAATTTGTAGGTCAATTTTTCAAAAGAGGCAAACCAAAAAAACCAGACTCTTCACTAGCAAGAACAAACAAATAGTAACCAGAGGGGAGGTGGGTGGGAGGATGGGTGAAACAGGTGATGGAGATTAAGGAGTGCATGTGTTGGGATGAGCACCAGGTGATGTATGGAACTTTTGAATTACTATATTGTATACATGAAACTAATATTACACTGTATTTTAACTAACTGGAATTTAAATAAAAACTTAAAAATATAAAAATTTAAAATAAAAAAATAAATTTAAAATTAGGTGATGTAACCTAAAAAATAAGTCCAACCATTTCTTTTGGAAACCAAAAGAACAGCAGCTCCAGCTGGTGATGGGACTTACCTGAACAACACTTGGTATCGTGGAATAATATGCTAAAAAAACAAAGGTGAAAGAATCAGGAAAAAATAAGTCAGATAAAGAATACTCAACAACTTCCCTCCCCCCTCCCCCCCAAAACCTGCAACTAGGTAAGCAAATAAAAAGTGTGACTAAACACATTACTATGCATTAAGCAACTCAATAAAGAGACACATATTTCACAATGGTGGAAAAGAGCACAAGACAACATAAAGAAGTGAAACAAGAACTGACAGCATTCAAGGAAAGAGTGAAGGACAAAGATAAATCATCACACAAGTGCTCCACATGCAAAGCAGCTTAAAGAAAGGAAACAATGCTGAAAACAATAACAAAGGTAGAAAAATTGGATTTTATAAAGTGAGCAAATATTTTAGGAATGATTACATTGTTAGGTTTATAGAGAAAATAATAGCTATGAAATGTGATGTTTGAGCCCCATATTTCTTAATTAGTGTTTCTTTTTTTTTCTTTTTTTTTGCGGGGGGGACAGGAGGCGCAGAGGGAAAGGGAGAGAGAGAGGCTGGGTGTGGAGCCTGAGAGGGGGGGCTCAATCGCAGAACTCTGAGAACAGGACCTGACCCAAAATCAAGAGTCGATGGTTAACTGACCAAGCCACCAGGAACCCCTTAATTAGTGTTTCTGATAAAGAGAATGGAAAAATGGAAAAAGGGAATTATACAAAAACCTTTAGAAAAAAAGAACCAAAATATTGAAAAGTTGCATGGTGTCTATGAATAAATGGATAGAATTAGCAACAATGAGATCTATTCTAGTTAAAATCCTGGAGGACAAAGGAAAAAAAAAATAATCCTTTGTCATCTAGACAAAAGAGAAAAAAATCAGGCTGACTTTATACTTCTGCCCTACATTTTACTTCAAGAGACATTAAAACCATGACTGCAATGTAAAATATGGTCTAGGATACAATAGACTGCGTATGACGTTGGAGAAAATAAAGAAGATATTTTCAAATCAATGAACATTCCTCTAAAAATTATTTCCAGACAAGTGAGAAATGAATAAACAAGAAACAATAATACATGAAAATAATAATTAAAAAATAAGTAAGAGTATGTTTGGTGACCAACAAATCTATTTACATAAGGGACTCCATGTTAAGCTGTTGTGGAACGGGGCGCCTGGGGCCTCAGTCATTAAGCATGTGCCTTCAGCTAGGGTTACAATCCCAGGATCCTGGGATGGAGCCCCACATTGGGCTCCCTGCTCGGCGAGAAGCTTGCTTCTCCATCTCCCGCTCTCCCTGCTTGTGCTCTCTCTCTCTCTCTCTGTCAAATAAATAAATAAATAAAATCTTAGGGACGCCTGGGTTGCTCAGTTGTTAAGCATCTGCCATCGGCTCAGGTCATGATCCCAGGGTCCTGGGATCAAGCCCTGCATCAGGCTCCCTGCTCGGCAGGAAGTCTGCTTCTCCCGCTCCCACTCCCCCTGCTTGTGTTCCCTCTCTTGCTGTCTCTCTCTCTGTCAAATAAATAAATAAAATCTTAAAAAAAAAAAAAAGCTGTTGTGGAACTTAGGAAAAAAATGTATATTTTATAAACCATAGCAAATAAAAAAATGCTATAACAAAGAAAAGATGGAAGAAAAAAGGTTTGTAATCATTTTATATTGTACATTTGTATATATTTAATTTTCCAAATTTTCTTCAGTAAACATGTGAACACATATTACGCTCTTAATCAGAAAATGCAATTTAAAAAATAAAGTCAGGTATTGTGAAAAGCCTAAACTTGTACTCTATCTTCAAGCTAAGTCAGCCTACCACAAGCTGTGTACTTACACATAAAACAGAGGAGACTTCTGAGTCAGACACAAAGTTTATTACTTGTAGTGAAAGGAGCAGCCAGACTGGCACAGCAAGGCTGGCTCCCCGAATCCCAGTTTCCACAGTGAGTCACAGTGAGGATGAGTCATAGGAGAGGAAACCCAAGTTTTGTAATCTCTGACCCTCTTTATGGGCTACTGACAAACCTGTCCATACCTGCCCATCCTCTTTTCCACAGAAAGAGAGGTAATTTTTAGCATCATGGAATATCTTCAGGAAGGGATGTCTCTAAATCTCTCTAGAGGAAGTCACTGCCTTTATCTTAATGTATCCAGGAATGTACACACTTTTTCTTAAGAAGAATTCCCTATTCTTATCTCTCCAGAGCTTGTATGTCTCCACAAATTTTCCTGAAAATATATCAAGAGCACCTGTCTTTTAATACTTGGACATGTAGTAATGCCACAGATTCTTGGAGAATCGACTCACAATTCAGTTCCAATTGAGTGATAATGGTCCAATTGGAGGCCCTTTTTTTACTTTCCACTATTGCTGCCTTTCAAGAACATGATTTCTTTTAAATCTAATGGATAAATTTATAAATACAATTTTACCGCATTTGCTAGTTGTTTTAATTGAAGGCAATTAATGGCAGAAACAGAACCTGAAAACTCTGCTCCATGTCACATCTATAATTGGGAGAGGATAATCACTCTGAACATCCAGCTTTTTGGGAAAGCTTGAGGTGATTCCCAGGCTTGGCATTCTGCCCATCTCTATTACATTCTCAATTGTTGGTCAGTTCTAGAACAAGCGCCGGAGGCAAATACCTCACGCTTGGTATTTCATTCTTCAGGTAATTGATACAATATTTCAGGGTCTGTGCTGTGGCTTCCAGGTCTCTGTGAATTGATTAGCAGTGACGTGAGTCAAGAAGCAGGATTTTGGACCTTCTGTATAACTCGAAAGAGGTTTATGTTGTTTGTGCTTCTGCAATCACTTTTAATCAACATTATTTAAATTTCCTGCTTGCCCATATCCAACATGGGTCAAAGGGAATCGTGTGTGTGTGTGTGTGTGTGTGTGTGTGGTGATGCTATTAAAAATTAATTTATAACTGTAAAAGTAGAAAGAATTCTGAGAAAATATACAATTTCCTGATGGAGAGGTAATTTTGTAGCAGTAGAAATGCATATCACGCTTGTTATTTGTGAGGAAATACTCTGCTATTTGCATGCACACCAACCCTCAAGCTGCTCTCATACCCAAAACAATACAGAATTTGTTCTTCCCCTTTGAGGTATCATGTGCTTCAGGAAAGGTGGCCCCACAGCTGAGGGATGAATCATGATGCTAAACTCTAAACCGGGGACCTTCATCCTTTTTCTGGAAAGGGTCAAGAAGTAAATATTTCAGCCTTTACAGGTCAGACTTCCTCTGTTATTAGTCAAATCTGTCGTTGCCATGTGAAAGTAACCATGTACAATAGGTGAGTGAGTGAACATGGCTGGGTTCCAATAAGACTTTATTTATGGATACTGCATTCATTTTCTGGGGCTGCCTCAGCAGATTATCATAAACTGGGTGCCTTAAAGCAACATAAATTTATTCTCTCTCAGTTCTGGAGTGCCAGCAAAGTTCCTGCTCCTTCAGAAAGCTCTATGGAAGAGTCCTGTCTTGGCTGTCTCTTAGCTTCTTGTGGTTGCCTTGCAATCCTTGGTGTTTGCACTGTGCCTCCTTCGCTCCAATCTCTGCCTCCATCTTCACATTCCTCTCTCCCCTCCGTGTGTGTCTGTGTCTCCAAATCTCCCTCTTCTTACAAGATGAGTCCTCAAATTTGGGACCCACCCTAATTCAATATGATCTCATCTTAACTAATTACATCTGTGAAGACACTGTTTCCAAATAAGGACACGTTCATACTACAGGGATTGAGGCTTTAACAGCTTTGAGGGATACAGTTCAACACACAACCTATATTCAAATCTGAATGTCTATAATTTTCATATGTTATGAAATAGTAAAACTTTTTTCAACTATTTAAATTGTTAAAACCATTCTTCACTTGCAAGCTATACAAAAATAGGTAGCAGGTTACATTTTAAGTGTTTGAATAATAATGTAGGAGGATGTTAGGTGATCCTGAGGTCAATTTATAATCCCAAGGAAATAAGATTTATGAGAAAGGCAGTTTGTTGGGAATGGCAAAGCAACAAGATGGGGAAAAAAAAATATATCTGAATCCACTGTGGGGCTGCTGACTTTGCCAAAGCATAACTGCCTACATTTGGACTTCTTTTTATGAAATTATCTATTCTAACAAATCATTATAGAACACCTACCATGTAGCAGACACTGTCTTATTCCCTGGAGTGGATGGAACAGTGAATAAAGCAGACAGAACATTTGCCCACATGAATTTTATATTTGAGTGGAGAGAGAGAGAGAAAGAAAGGAGAGAGAAAGAGATGGAGAAAGGGAGGGAGGGAGGGAGGGAGGAAGGAAGGAAAGAAGGAAGGATAGAAAGAGGGAGGGAGGGAATTAATGCCTCTATTTCAAACTTTATTGTGTGTACACATCACCTGGATTGGGACCCGAGGCTTTCACATGCTTCTGAGCAATACTAATTCATGTGGTCTATAGACTACACATGGAGTTGCAAGGATTAGAGAATGAATGGAAGTAGCAAGGGCCTGGCATCTAGAGGATATGTACCACTCAAATATATCAAACCATCTGTTGCCAGCCCAGCATTGCATCAACTTACTATTTATTTCTTAATATTTCTGTCCCATTAGTGTTATCATCAACAGAAGATTGCTTGCTGAATTTTCTATAAATATCTTGGAGTTGATCTCCAAAAGCATGAGATTAGCAATCTAAGATTTGGACTCTGATTCTTTTTTTTCTTTTTGTCATTTTTTTAATTGAAGTATAATTAACACACAGTGTTATATGAGTTTTAGGTGTACAATATAATGATTCAACATTTCTATACATTACTCAGTGCTCACCAAAATAGTATGTTCTTCATCCCCTTTATCTGTTTCATCCATTCCCCCCACCCATCTCCTCTCCGGCAATGACCCATTTGTTCTCTGTATTTAAGTCTGTTTTCTGTCTGTTTACTTTGTTTTAGATTCTACATATATATGAAATCATATGGTATTTGTCTTTCTCTGATGGACTTATTTCACTTAGCATTATACCCTCTACATCCACCCATGTTCTTGCAAATGGCAAGATCTCATTCTTTTTTTATGACTGAGTTAATATTCCATTATACCACATCTTTTTCCATTCATCTATCAATGGGCACTTGGATGGCTTCCATATCTTGGCTATTGTAAATAATGCTGCCATACACATAGGGGTGCTTGTATATTTTTCAAATTAGTGTCTTCATTTCCTTTGAATAAATACCCAGTAGTGGAATTAGTGGATCATATGGTTATTTCTATTTTCAATTTTTTGAGAAAGCTCCACACTGTTTTTCACAGTGGCTGCAACAGTTTACATTCCTACCAATGGTGCATGAGGGTTCCTTTTTCTCCACATCCTCACCAACACCTGTTTTTCTATTTTCTTTGATCCTAGCCATTCTGACAGGTATAAGGTGATATCTCATTGTGGTTTTGATTTGCATTTCCCTAATGATGAGTGATGTTAAGCATCTTTTCATGAGTCTGTTGGCCACCTGTGTGTCTTCTTTGGAAAAATGTCTCTTTAGGTTCTCTGCCCATTTTTCATTGCATTATTTGCCTTTTTGGTGTTGAGTTATTTAAGTTCTTTATATATTGTGAATAGCCAGAACAAGCAAGAAAGAACAAAGCTGGAGGTATCACAATCCCAGATTTCCAGATATACTGCAAAACTATAATAATCAAAAGAGTATGGTATCAGCACAAAAATAGACACAAAGATCAATGGAACAGAATATAGAGCTCAGAAATAAACCAACACTCACATGGTCAATTAATCTATAACAAAGGAGGCAAGAATATAAAATGGGGAAAAGACAGTCTATTCAACAAATGGTGTTGGGAAATCTGAACAGCTACATTGAAAGAAACCAGACCACTTTTTTACACCAAATAAAAAATAAACTCAAAATGAATTTAAAAACTTTAAAGTGAGACCTGAGACCATAAAACTCCTAGAATAAAACATAAGCAGTAATTTCTTTGGCATTGATTGTAGAAACATTTTTCTAATTATAGAAATTGTTAGGCAAGAAAAACTCCTCAGGCAAGAAAAACAAAAGCAAAATTAAACTATTAGGACTACACCAAAATAAAAAGCTTTTTCACAGTCGAGGAAACCATCAACAAAATGACAAGGCAACCAAATGAATGGTAGAAGATATTTGCAAATGGTATATCCAATAAGTGGCTAATATCCAAAATACATGAAGAACTTTGACTAATTCTAACCTTAACAAATTCTAATGACATCCATAATCTTTTGCCCTTTCTTTTACCTATAACTCATAAAATATATTTGAAATACTATCTTCTTAATATTTTTAAATAGACATTAAAAAATTTGTCATAAGATTATACGGTTGCACATGACACAGTGTCTGGGCAATTCTAAATGGTGGTAATTTTGCATAAAATGTTACATTGCTCTTTTAGGAGTATCTAACAGAACATAAATGCCATAGTAATTTGAGGCCTGTAGTAATTAAAATAAATTAATAATCTCTAACAGTTGAAAAAATTTTCCTTGTCTGTGTTTCTCATTGAAATAACTTCAATCCTACGTTTCCTATGGAATTTTATCTCAATGTATTATATGTTATGCAATGTCTTTACTTGATCATCTAGCCTACTCCACTGTATACAAATGTGTATTTTTAAAATTTTTTTTTAAGGATTTTATTTATTTATTTAGAGCAAGAGAGTGAGAGAGCACAAGCAGTAGAGAGGGAGAAGCAGGCTGCCCATCCAGCAGGGAGCCCAAAGTGGGGCTCGATCCCAGAACCCCGGGAGCATGACCTGAGTCAAAGGCAGCTGCTTAACCGACTGAGACACCCAGGTGCCCCTATTAAAAATTGTATTTTAAGAATTTCTTATACCTATAAAACTCTAAATGTTAAATTCCCTTTGATTTAAGTTGTTTCAATTCAGAAAAGATATGTTTTATAAATTTTCAAAAATTATATTTAACCCTAAAATGTAGTTCATTGTAATTGTACTTCTTCAACAGATGGATTAAGGTGGAAGGAAGGCATTATGAGGCCTGGATGGAAGACAACATTGCTGACATTAATATTCATGTTTAGCTCTTTGTTTTCAGTGCCTGTTTTTGTTTGTTTGTTTTGTTTTGTTTCATATCTGGAGCAATGTATTATAGTAAGTCAGGACTAATGATAGGTATGGCATTTTCCTTTAAAGTGGGGAAGAGCAAGTGGTGAAAGGAGAAATGAGAATATGGAAAAACAGAAAAAAGAGGAAAAGAGAATATGTTAGTTTTCAGGTAATATTTAAAAAAAGAGAGAGAGAAGATGCTATCAAATAAAACAAATGAAGAAATAAACAAGAAACAGAGACTCCTAAATACAGAACAAATTTGTGGTTGCCAGAGGGGAGGTGAGTGAGGGGATGGGTGAACTAGGGGAAGGGGATTAAAAGGTACAAAATTCCAGTTACAAAATAAATAGACTTATTTATTTTGAAGATTAAAAGCCCAGAATAGGGAATATAATCAATATTTTTTTTTTGAGAGAGAGAGTGTGTGTGCCTTGGGGGACTGGTGGGTAAGGGGCAGAAGGAGAGAGAGAGAATCTTAGGCAGGCTCCACACTGAGCACAGAGCCTGATGCAGGGCTTGGTCTCAAGATCCTGAGATCAAGAGTTGAACACTTAACCGACTGTGCCACCCAGGCACCCCAATATTATTGTTATTGCATGGTGACAGATGGAAACTATACTTATCATTGTAAGCATTGAATAATGTATAAAATTGTCAAATCACTATGTTGTCCACCTGAAACTGATATAACATTGTATGTCAACTATACTTCAATAATACATTTTTTAAAAATTAGAAAAGAGAACATGTAGGATATTCAGTTTTTCTTTCTTTTTTTATTTAATATGTTATTTTAATCACCATACAGTACATCTTAGTTTTTGATGTACTGTTCCATGATTCATTGTTTGTGTATAGCACCCAGTGCTCCATTTAGTATGTTCCCTCTTTAATACCCAGTTTTAACATTAAAATATAAAGAGTTTAAAAGTCAGAACTCCCAATCTTACACTGAGAAAACTAAAAACTAATTACCTTTCTGGGATCCATCAAAGAAGAGAAATTGTGGGACAAACTACCACCCAGAAATCTGGAGACAGGTGAATACAGAAATACAGCTAAGATTGGCTTACCTGAAGCAGAAACCTCTGGGATATAAGCAGGTAGGAACACTTGAATGGTCATTTTGATGACTTGCTAGAGATTGAATGTGGACTTGCATGAGAGTGAGAACCCCAGTGAGGTTGAAGTCTTACAGAGCCCCCCACTTATTAGTAAAATTTATCTTTAGGATCCTGAACATGTTCAGTGAAAATCTGAGAAGGATCCCCTTGTGGCTCTGATAGAGGGGAAGAGTGATCACAGTGAAATATACCCAGAGACTTCCCCAGAATGGAAGCCTACTCTCCAGAGGAAGCAATGCTGCAGAGCCTTAACCTAGGTGAGAGAGCCTTCCTCTACTCCAGTTCATTTAGTCTTTCCATCTACATAGTTGTCAGGAGGCAGGAAGAGAAAACAGATGGTGACTACTGCAGGAAGGGATGGGGGTAAGGGTAGGAGGAAAAAGAGCACTAGAGTAACACTTTTGAAGGTCATAAGCCTAAAACAAAAGCCCACAAAAAATCTGAAATTAAATTGAAAAATTAAAGAATTGTTTCTTCATGCCATACACCTTACCACCACACCAACAGGGCTACAATGTCATAGTGAACAGTGGATGACAGCTGAAAGAGATGCAAGATGTAGACTCTTTCTGAGGGAGTTCTTAGGTTATCCCAAAGCCAACATGGGAGAGAAAAACAAGGAGACTGGACAAATTGTTAACCTTTGTAAACTTTAGGTACAGAAAACATTAAACATAGCCTAACTCCTACTTATATTACCGTTAATTTTCACACTCAGTTTGTATTACTCAAATTGTGGTACATCCATATAATCAAATATTATTCAATGATGGAAAAAAAGAGGTATCATGCCACAAAAAGACATAAATTGTTCTTAGATGCATGTTACTAAACAAAAGAAGCCAGTCTGTAGAGGGTGCATACTGCATGATTTCAATTACATGACATTCTGAAAAAAGCCAAACCTATTAAGATAGTAAACAGATAAGTGATTGCTAGGGGATTGGGAATGGGGATAAATAAATGAAACACATGGAATTTTTAAGATGATAAACTCTTCTATATGAAAATGTAAAGGTGAAACATGTCACTATTCATTAGAACCCATTGAACTTTGCTTCACAAAAAGTGAGCTCTAAAATATACAAATTAAAAAAATCATTTAGAGGATTAGAGAATCTCAGGATGGATTACAGCTTGTGACAAAAGAATCTGTTTTACAAATGTATGAAACATCTTCACTGGAGGGAATGGAAGAGAAATGGTAATTTTGGAAATGAGTAGAATCTGTAAGACTAAAGGAACAAAAGCATAGCTGCCCCTAAGCACTGACTGCACTGTAGTTGAGGAAAGTTGAATCCCAAAGAGGTATGGATTACAATTCTGATACTGTTCTTCACGTGTACTGGAATTGAACAAATAAGTAAATGTGTGGCAAAGGGTAAGGGTCAAATTTATCATTGTTGTCTGGGAATTTACCAATAAAAAAAGTGAAGAAGGTAGAATGATCCCTGCAATGATGGATTAGTAAAGACACTGATATAAACTCATGTTTAGCTTACTATAGATACAGATGGCTACATATAAAAATATTTGTAGAAATGTCTATAAAAGGATTCATAAGCACACATACATTTCCTTGCTCTGTTAACTAAGAATATAACCCCAGCAGCAACAAGCAGGATCTTGGTTTCTAATAGCATTCTCCAATAAATCCACATCTGAGCAAGAAGTATGTAAGTTGAGTGTGGAGCACCTTGTAATGCCAAGTAAGGACATGCTCAAACAGACAAACAAACATTGGTAAGGGTGTGGAAAAGGGATAGAGAAGCCAACTGAAAGAGCTCTCAATGGCCAAAACTGGAACAATTTATGCAACAAAATAAATGAGTATGAGAATATAACCAAAGTACAAAATAAATATGCATTAAGTCTATGCTGATATAAATTACTGAAAAATTACTGAATAGATAAACAAATGTGAGACAATAGGCAGATCTCCCATGTAAAATAATTCCAAATATATTATCTAGATACTCTGCTCAAGGAGGTAGAACATCACTACCCACTCGTTAAGTGTTGGCTGAGAATAGTGACTTCTTTCCAAAGAATACCATATGGAAAATGGGGAGGGGAGGTGTAACTTTAAAGTGAAACCTGCTGAGAACTACCTCAGCCAGATGATCAAGATTAGCAGCAACAGTGATAGGGATGTTGCCTGCATATACCTTTGATATGGTTTGATGACAATGGCCTTTAACTCTGTGATGTTCCTCCCCAAATCCCATAAACCCCAGGCTAACCATGAGAAAACCATGAAATAAATCTTAATAGAAGGACATTCTACAAAATACTTAACCGGGACTCCTGAAAACTGTCAAGGTCATCGAAATCAGGGAAGCCTGAGAAACTAAGAGCCTAAGGTAACACCACTACTAAATGTAATGTGGTGTCCTAGAAAACATCCTGGAATTGGATCAAAGATAAAAATCATTTCATAAAGGAATGATAGTTATAACAGAAAGGACTATAATTTTTAAGAAATTAATTTGCACAGGCAGCTAGGTGGCTCAGTCAGTTAAGCATCTGACTCTTGATTTTGGCTCTGGTCATGATCCCTGGTTGTGAGATTGAGCCCTGCATTGGGCTCCGCCCTGGTTGTGGAGTCTGCTTGAGATTCTCTCTCTCCCTCTCCTTTTGCCCCTCCCCATCTCTCGCTCTCTCTCTATTAAATAAATAAATCTTTAAAAAAAGAAATTAATTTGCAAACATTTCTCCTCTACTTGGAAAAATTACTCAAACCCTTATTTTCCACCAAGAAGTCACTTAGCATTCAATTCTGTGTACTGGCAAGGTCACAGAAATTCAAGCCAATAAATACAGATTCTAATTACAGTGCTTTGTCTCATTATTCAAGACTTCTCCGAAAATCACTTTCCTTATTTGTGTCCAAAAAAACTGAAAATCTTATATGGGCACATATATTTCCTTGCTCTGTTCTTTTGATGTTATATAAGGGATACACCCACTCAAGGTTATGTATAATTCTAGATGTATGTTTTTAGTAAAGTTCACTGTCAACTCTATTTTTCCCAGCCTTACTAAGATATAACTGACATATAACTCTGTGTACCTTTAAGGTGAACAGTGTGTTGATTTGATACTCTTATCTATTGCAATGTGATTACCACCATGACCTAGTTAACACCTCCATCATCACATAATTACCATTTCTTTTTTATGGTGAGAACACTTAAGATTTACTCTCTTAGTAATTTTCAAGTATACAGTGCAGTACTATTAACTATAATCACAATATTGTGCATTAGATCCCCAGAATGTTTTCATATTCTAATTGGAAGTTTGTACCCTTTGGCCAACATCTCCTTAATTCTCCCACCTCTCAGCCAATGGGTCAAAGAAGGAATTAAAATGGAAATCAGAAAATATCTCAAAACAAATGAAAATGTTAACTCTTAATTAAAGATCCCACACTTAGTAAAATTGCATGCTAAATTTGATTTTGCCTGTTAGAGATGCGAATGATTGCTGTTCGGTGGACATATCACTTTATGTCCCAGGTGGACATTAGCACCTCTATATGAAATCCTGCAATGATTTATATAAATATATAAATATAAATGTTTTCTGGTCATCACACTTCTGGTCATCACACTTACTGCTTTTGTTACTGGAGTAGTAAGTTCATTCCTTACTCATACCATTTGCCAAATACCCAAATAACAAAATAGTATTTGATGGCAAGCAGGTAATTTATTCAATGACAAGAGAATGGAGAAGGGGAGCGCTAAAGGCACCGTCTCCTTGATTAGGTCCCATGGTATGGGTTTTACAGGGTTAGAGTAATGAAGGGGCTGGTAAGCAAGCTGACCTTGGGTTTTTTTGTGGAAGGGGGAGATGACTTATCCAATTTAGAGTGCCACCTCTTTTATTCCCTTAAATGGGCACAGTTGGATCTGTTATGGCACTGGTAGGTATGTTTTTTATTATTACAATTAGATGATAATGATCCAGGGTTAGCAGGGTGTCTGAACTGGACCAAACCTGTGAAGACTGGGTCATAGGGGCTTGTTTGGACATCTGGCCTTAGTTTCTGATGGCAAGCAGCACCTGTAAGCCAGGGCTATAAAACTGGGTTACTGTGGCTTGTTAGCGACTTCCTGGTGACACTCTCGTCATTAATTAATGAGGTAAATAAAATTTTGACATGTGTTTATTTTCTATTAGTATGAGAGTCATGATATTATTTCTTCTTTATACTTTGACATCTGTTAGGATGAATAAAAATTCAAAATTTTGTTTGAAGAGTTAAAGAGCACTGTATTAGTGTTACTGATTTAAATCTTATAGAGATTAGGCAAATACTTTAAATGAGTTAGTAGGTGAGAAATTTTTTCATATGAAATGAGTAGGAAATGGTGAGCCATAGGGACCTGGGGAGCAGATGGAAGTATGTATGGAAATTATCCAGAGAAAGTGGGTTATCAAGTGCCCTCATATAAAATAGAAACTTTTTTAATACTGTCAACTCTTTCTAATCACACTTGTGTTATATCATCCCATAAAGTAAATAAATAAATAAGTAAAAACATTAAAAATAAAACTTTGAGATCAGAATTAACTCTTGGGCTACCAAATTAAAGTGTGTTCTAGGTGTGTCATTTTTCTACATGTGATTTATAAGTATAATAATTTGCTTCCTCTCTAGATACAAGATTTATATTAAAAGTGCCTTTATCACAATTTTAAAAATATGTTGGGAAAGTCTTGCTTACATAACACTTGAATAATTTCTCTAAATGCAATGTCTGATTTCAGAAAAAGACAATTTTAATATTGTAAGCAAAATCCATCACACAGAGAACAACAGTATTTCAAACATGCTACATTAACATTTTGTTCACCAAATGTACACTGTCCAGAATGCTACATAAATACACGCAACATCGTTGGACAATTTAGTGTTGAAGTGTTGCTGATTTCCCTTTCCAGGTTTCTGAGCAGCTGACAGAGGAGGAATAAAGTTTACACTTTAAAACCCCTTGATAATTGGAAATGAGCGCTTTGTTGCTCTTGTCATTGGAGCAAGCAGTTTCTGAGTCATTTGGGGCCTCACATCAATGCGTTTGACAACAAATTGCTGGATGGAAATTCCCAGCAGTGTTACTCCTGAACTTCTCTCTTGTTGCCCTAGGCTGTAGTCAAAGTTTCTCAGCACTCGACAGGTAGAAACTTTCCCAGTATTGACATTTGTGATGGCATCATTTATTTATATGAAATGAGAACCAATTTCTCACTTAGGATTGCTCAGGTAAAATGAGCAAGTCAAATGTTAGATCCTTCTTTTAAATTGCATGGGATGACACTAGAAGCATTAGATGCTCTGCACTTACAAAAAAGCAAAAAAAAAAAAAAAAACTTTTACAAAATTACATCTCTGTTGCTGTCCTCTGCATACCTCTAAGCAGCTTTCAGCCTGAACTGTACTGTATGAACACTGACCTAAAGAAGAGTTAGTCAAGAAACACTTTGTCTATCACGGGGAAATATGGTTTAAAAAAAAGAAAAAAAGCCTTGAATTCTTTCCTTTTCAAGTCCTCCAACTTTCATTGCAGAAACACTTAGATACCCATCCATCAGATTAATAGAGCAACATTTATTTTGGGGTTTTTTGTTGTTTTATTTTATTTTATTTTATTTTATTTTATTATGTTAATCCCCATACATTACATCATTAGCTTTTGATGTGGTGTTACATGATTCATTGTTTGCATATAACACCCAGTGCTCCATTCAATACGTGCCCTCTTTAATACCCATCACCATGCTAACCCATCCCTCCACCCCCCTCCCCTCTAGAACCCTCAGTTTGTTTCTCAGAGTCCATAGTCTCTCATGGTTCGTCTCCTCCTCTGAGTCCCCCCCTTCATTTTTCCCTTCCTACTATTTTCTTTTTTTTTTAACATATAATGTATTATTTGTTTCAGAGGTACAGGTCTGTGATTCAACAGTCTTACACAGTTCACAGCGAATAGAGCAACATTTAGTTAAATGGATTTAAGTTAATGTATTATGGTATTGACTGGAGGTAATCTCTAGTGGCATACTCTTTTTATTCCTACCTAGTTCAATATCATCACAAATGGCATTGCTGTAATGTTCACCAAATTTGCATATTATACAAAACTGTAAAGAGAAGTAATAAGTTAAGTGTCTGAGGTAGGAAACAACCTGTCTTTTTCAGCTGGAATGATGAGCTGAATTTACAAGACTAAATGCAAGGAAAAAAAATATGTATGTTGATAATATATGATACATTAAAATATATATATTCAAATATGTTTATGTGTGTATATATGTATATGTATATATATTCCACATATATGCATCAAATAATATAAATATTATGTAACATATAAAATAGATTATTATAATATATTTACTATAATATATAACATGTTATATGTAATATAAATATATAATTTATTATAATATGTTATAAATATATTTTTATATTATATATCATATTTATAATATATGGTGTAAATATATATTTGTATATACAATATGTATATATGTATATATAACATATATATATATATATTCCACATACATGTACTGAATAGTCTAAGGTAACATAGATGCTAGTAATTAGAAGATATTAAGTATGAATGAACAACAGTATAAATAAATTTGTGATGTTTTTCACTTATTCCTCAAAATAATTTTGTGGGATAAGTCATTTATATTAATAAATCTAATTTTGGAATCTCTGTCTTTACTACGGAGAAGATAACCCATCTAATAAATTGCAATTACTGTTTCATTGAGTTAAAAAGTTTTCCTAGAATTAGTTTTCACCATATCTTGACTTTCAAATTTTATTTTTAGTGTTGTAAAAAAGAAATCTCTAGCATGTCAAAGAATTTCTTTTGTAATAGGGAGTTTTTATATCAAGAAAGAATTGTTATATAATCATTTTAAAGCTGAATATAAACAAAAAGAAGGCAGAATGGAGATTATCAGACTTTTAACTGTCATTTAGATAAGTAATGTATTATCTTTTATATAATGTATCATTATAAGTAATGCATCCCTTTTATAGAATGTTTCTATTTCCATAAGGATTAAGTATTCTCTCTTCTTATACCCTAGGATGAAGCTATGTTTTTGTGCTTTTTCTTTATCATTGGCTCTTCATTCCAAGCACTTTATGCTGTCTCTAATGGGATCTATTTTTGCACTGGAATATCTGAGAATTGCAAAAGTTTGTTTCCCAGAGGTCTTAATTTCTTCATATTTTATATTAAAGCTGCTAAGCATTTTATCATGAATGCCAATTTCTTTCGGGAAGGAGGTTGTGAACTATATCACTAAGAAAGAATCTGTGTACAACCATATTTAGAATATTAGAATAATACTTCTTGATTATTTACAATACTGTGGGGACAAATATTTCTCAATTTATTATTTTTTTCTGTTCTCACTTCATTCTAACTTTTTTTTAAATTTCCATATATGATTTTAAAAAATTTCACTTATAGAAAACTTTCTTACACTGATATGAATATTATATGCACATGATAAAAAACCTCTGTACTTGTGCCTATTCATCTGTCCTAATCCACAAATCCCTGGCAATCACTGATCTTTTTACTTGTCTCCATAGTTTTGCCTTCTTCAAAAAGTCATATAGTTGGAATGATACAGTATGCAACTTTTTCACATTGCATTATTTCACTTACTAATATGTATTTAGGGTTTCCCCATGTCTTTAGATGGTTTGATAACTCATTTCATTTTAATGCTGAATAATAATCCACTGTCTGAATGTACCACAGTTTATTTATACATTCTCCTGCTGAAGGACATCCTGGTTGCTTCCAAGTTCTGGCAGTTTTGGATAACACTGCTATTAACATACTTGTGTGCAGGTTTTGTGTGGAATTAAGTATTCAAATTATTTATGTAAATAGCAAGGAGTATGATTGCTGTATTACTCCAATTAGAGTTAGTTTAGATTTGTAAGAAGTCACCAAACAGTCTTTCAAAGTGGCAGTACCATTTTGCATTCCCACCAGAACTGTATGAGAGTTCCATTTGCTCCACATCCTCACTGGTATTTGGTGTTGTCACTGTTCCAGATTTTGGCAATTCTAATAGGTGTATAGTGGTATTTTATTGTTTTCATGTGCATTTTATGGATTCCATATAATTTGGAACATTTTTATATGCTAATTCGCCATGTGTATATCTTTGCTAGGGAAGGTCTGTTAAGGTCTTTGCTCTATTTTTTAATTAGGTTGTTTGTTTCTTATTGTTGACTTTTAAGGGTTCTTTATATATTTTTTATACTATCCTTGATCAGATGTGTCTTTAGCAAATATTCTTCCAGTGTGTAGCTTGTTATCTCATTCTCTTGATTTGTTTCTTTTTTTTCAATTTTACTATGTTCAGTTAATCACCATACATCACATCATTAGTTTTTGATGTACTATTCCATGATTCATTGTTTGCATATAACACCCATTGTTTGCATGTTCCATTCAATACCTGCCCTCTTTAATACCCATCATGAGACTACCCAAGCTCCCTCCCCCCTCTAGAACCCTCAATTTGTTTCTCAGAGTCCATAGTCTCTCATGGTTCATCTCCCCCTCCAATTTCCCTGCCTTCATTGTAAGTTTCCTACTATCTTCTTCTTTTTTTTAACATATAATGTATTATTTGTTTCAGAGGTACAGGTCTGTGACTCAACAGTCTTACACAATTCACAGCACTCACCATAGCACATATCCTACGCAATGTCTATCAACCAGCCACCCCATCCCTACCACCCCCCACCACTCCGGCAACCCTCAATTTGTTTCCTGACATTAAGAATTCCTCATATCAGTGAAATCATAAGGTACATGTCTTTCTCTGATTGACTTGTTTCGCTCAGCATAATACCCTCCAGTTCCATCCACGTCATTGCAAAAGGCAAGATTTCATATACCTTTTGATGGCTGCATAATATTCTGTTGTATATATATACCACTTCTTCTTTATCCATTCATCTGTCGATGGAAATCTTGGCTCTTTCCATACTTTGGCTATTGTGGATATTGCTGCTATAAACGTCGGGGTGCACGTACCCCTTCGGATCACTACATTTGCATCTTTGTGGTAAAAACCCAGTACTGCAATTGCTGGGTTGTATGGTAGCTCTATTTTCAACTTTTAGAGGAACCTCCACACTGTTTTCCAGAGAGGCTGCACCAGCTTGCATTCCCACCAACACTTTAAGAAGGTTCCCCTTTCTCCGCATCCCTGCCAAAATCTGTCATTTCCTGACTTGTTAATTTTAGCCATTCTGACTGGTGTGAGGTGGTATCTCATTGAGGTTTTGATTTGGATTTCCCTGATGCCGAGCGATGTTGAGCACTTTTTCATGTGTCTGTTGGCCATTTGGATGTCTTTTTTGGAAAAATGTCTGTTCCTGTCTTCTGCCCATTTCTTGATTGGATCATTTGTTCTTTGGGTGTTGAGTTTAAGAAATTTATAGATTTTTTATACTAGCCCTTTATCTGATATGTCATTTGCAAATAACTTCTCCCATTCTGTTGGTTCTCTTTTGGTATTGTTGACTTTTTCTTTTGCTGTGCAAAAGCTTCTTATCTTAATGAAGTCCCAAGAGTTCATTTTTGCCCTTTCTTCCCTTGTCTTTGGTGATGTTTCTAGGAAGAAATTGCTGCAGCTGAGGTCGAAGAGGTTCCTGTCTGTGTTGTCCCCCAGGATTTTCAGGGACTCCTGTCTCATATTGAGGTCTTTCAACCATTTTGAGCCTATTTTTGTGTGTGGTGTAAGGAAATGGTCCAGTTTCATTCTTCTGCATGTGGCTAATTTTCCCAACACCATTTGTTGAAGAGACTGTCTTTTTTCCATTAGGCATTCTTTCTGGCTTTGTCAAAGATGAGTTGACCATAGAGTTGAGGGTCCACTTCTGGGCTCTCTATTCTGTTCCATTGATCTATGTGTCTGTTTTTGTGCCAGTACCATACTGCCTTGATGATGACAGCTTTGTAATAGAGCTTGAATTCCAGAATTGTGATGCTGCCAGCTTTGCTTTTCTTTTCCAACATTCCTCTGGCTATGTGGGGTCTTTTCTGGTTCCATATAAATTTTAGGATTATTTGTTCCATTTCTTTGAAAAAAGTGGAAGGTATGTTGATAGGGATTGCATTGAATGTGTAGATTGCTCTAGGTAGCATTGACATCTTCACAATATTTGTTCTTCCAATCCATGAGCATGGAACGTTTTTCCATTTCTTTGTGTCTTCCTCAATTTCTTTCATGAATGTTTTATAGTTTTCTGAGTACAGATCCTTTGCCTCTTTGGTTAGATTTATTCCTAGGTATCTTAAGGCTTTGGGTGCAATTGTAAATATGATTGACTCCTTAATTTCTTTTCCTTCTGTCTTGTTGTTGGTGTATAGGAATGCCACTGATTTGTGTGAATTGATTTTATGTCCTGCCACTTTATTGAATTCCTGAATGAGTGCTAGGAGTTTTGGGGTGGAGTCTTTTGGGTTTTCCACATAAAGTATCATATCATCTGCAGAGTGAGAGTTTGACTTCTTCTTTGCCAATTTGGATGCCTTTTATTTCTTTTTGTTGTCTGATTGTTGTGGCTAGGACTTCCACTACTCTGTTGAATAGCAGTGGTGATAGTGGACATCCCTGCCGCATTCCTGACCTTAGGGGGAAAGCTCTCAGTTTTTCCCCATTGAGAATGATATTTGCTGTGGATTTTCCATAGATGGCTTTTATGATATTGAGGAATGTACCCTCTATCCCTATACTCTGAAGAGTTTTGATCAAGAAAGGATGCTGTACTTTGTCAAATGCTTTTTCTGCATCTATTGAGAGGATCATATGATTCGTGTTCTTTCTTTTGTTAATGTATTGTATCACATTGATTGATTTGCAGATGTTGAGCCAACCTTGCAGCCCAGGGATAAATCCCACTTGGTCATGGTGAATAATCCTTTTAATGTACTGTTGGATCCCATTGGCTAGTATTTTGGTGAGAATTTTTGCATCCATGTTCATCAGGGATATTGGTCTGTAATTCTCCTTTTTGATGGGGTCTTTGTCTGGTTTTGGGATCAAGGTAATGGTGGCCTCCTAAAAGGAGTTTGGAAGTTTTCCTTCCATTTCTATTTTTTGAACAGTTTCAGAAGAATAGGTATTAATTCTTCTTTAAATGTTTGGTAGAATTTCCCTGGGGAGCCATCTGGCCCTGGGCTTTTGTTTCTTGTGAGATTTTTGATGACTGCTTCAATTTCCTTAGTGGTTATAGGTCTGTTCAGGTTTTCTATTTCTTCCTGGTTCAGTTTTAGTAGTTGATACATCTCTAGGAATGCATCCATTTCTTCCAGGTTATCTAATTTGCTGGCATAGAGTTATTCATAATATCTTCTTATAATTGTTTGTATTTCTTTGGTGTTGGTTGTGATCTCTCCTCTTTCATTCATGATTTTGTTGATTTGGGTCCTTTCTCTTTTCTTTTTGATAAGTCTGGCGAGGGGTTTATCAATCTTGTTAATTCTTTCAAAGAACCAGCTCCTAGTTTCATTGATCTGTTCTACTGTTCTTTTAGTTTCTATTTCATTGATTTATGCTCTGATCTTTATTATTTCTCTTCTCCTGCTGGGTTTAGGCTTTATTTGCTGTTCTTTCTCCAGGTCCTTTAGGTGTAGGGTTAGGTTGTGTACTTGAGACCTTTCTTGTTTCTTGAGAAAGGCTTGTATTGCTATACACTTTCCTCTTAGGACTGCCTTGGCTGCATCCCAAAGATTTTGAATAGTTGTGTTTTCATTTTCATTGGTTTCCATGAATTTTTTTAATTCTTCTTTAATTTCCTTGTTGACCCATTCATTCTTCAGTAGGATGCTCTATAGCCTCCATGGATTTGAGTTCTTTCTGACTTTCCTCTTGTGATTGAGTTCTAGTTTCTAAGCATTGTGGTCTGAAAATAGGCAGGGAATGATCCCAATTTTTGGTACCGGTTGAGACCTGATTTATGACCTAGGATGGGATCTATTCTGGAGAATGTTCCATGGGCACTAGAGAAGAATGTGTATTCTGTTGCTTTGGGATGGAATGTTCTGAATATGTCTGTGAAGTCCATTTGGTCCAGTGTGTCATTTAAAGTCTTTATTTCCTTGTTGATGTTTTGCTTAGACGACCTGTCCATTTCAGTGAGGGGGGTGTTAAAGTCCCCCACTATTATTGTACTGTTGTCAATGTGTTTCTTTGCTTTTGTTATTAATTGGCTTATATAATTGGCTGCTCCCATGTTAGGGGCATAGATATTTACAATTGTTTTATCTTCTTGTTGGATAGACACTTTAAGTAGGATATAGTGTCCTTCCCCATCTCTTATTACAGTCTTTGGTTTAAATCTAATTGTTCTGATATAAGGATTGCCACCCCAGCTTTCTTTTGGTGTCCATTAGCATGGTAAATAGTTTTCCACCCCTTCACTTTCAATCTGGGGGTGTCTTTGGATCTAAAATGAGTCACTTGCAGACAGCATATCAATGGGTCTTGTTTTTTAATCCAATCTGATAGCCTGTGTCCTTTGATTGGGGCATTTAGCCCATTTACATTCAGTGTAACTATTGAAAGATAGGAATTTAGTGCCATTGTATTGCCTGTAAGGTGACAGTTACCGTATATTGTCTGTGTTCCTTTCTGGTCTATGTTGCTTTTAGGCTGTCTCTTTGCTTAGAGGACCCCTTTCAAGATTTCTTGTAGGGCTGGTTTCATGTTTGCAAATTCCTTTAGTTTTTGTTTGTCCTGGAAGCTTTTTATCTCTCCTTCTATTTTCAATGAAAGCCTAGCTGGATATATTATTCTTGGCTGCACATTTTTCTCATTTAGTGCTCTAAATATATCCTGCCAGTCCTTTCTGGCCTGCCAGGTCTCTGTGGATAGGTCTGTTGCCAATCTAATGTTTCTTCCATTGTATGTTACATATCTCTTCTCCCGAGCTGCTTTCAGGATTTTCTCTTTGTCTCTGAGACTCGTAAGTTTTACTATTAGATGTCGGGATGTTGACCTATATTTATTGATTTTGAGAGGGGTTCTCTGTGCTTCCTGGATTTTGATGCCTGTTTCCTTCCCCAAATTAGGGAAGTTCTCTGCTATAATTTGCTCCATTATACCTTCTGCCCCTCTCTCTCTTTCTTCTTCTTCTGGGATCCCAATTACTCTAATGTTTCATCTTATGGTATTGCTTATCTCTCAAATTCTGCCCTCATGATCCAGTAGTTGTTTATCTCTCTTTTTCTCAGCTTCTTTATTTTCCATCATTTGGTCTTCTATATCACTGATTCTCTCTTCTGCTTCATTTATCCTAGCAGTTAGCACCCCCATATTTGATTGCACCTCATTAATAGCCTTTTTGATTTCTACCTGGTTAGATTTTAATTCTTTTACTTCTCCAGAAAGGATTTCTCTAAGAACTTCCATGCTTTTTTCAAGCCCAGCTAGTATCTTTAAAGTGATGATTCTGAACTCTAGATCTGACATTGTACTAATGTCCGTATTGAGTAGGTCCCTGGCAGTTGGTACTACCTCTTGTTCTTTTTGTTGAGTTGATCTTTTCTGTCTTGTCATTTTGCCCAGAGGAGAATAGATTAATGAGAGAACAAAATGCTAACAGGGTAACAACAGCCTCAGAAAATATACTCTAAACAAATCAGAAAAGACCTGAAGCAGTGGGAAAAGAAAGGGAAAGAGAGAAAAAAGAAAAAGATAAAGATAATGATAAAAACAAACAAAAACAGAACAAAACAAAACAAAACAAAAAAACAGAATGTGATCAAATATGATCAGGCTGGTATATAGATCAGTGCCACACACTAGATTTTGGGTGTATTTTGGTCTGTTAGAAGAACGTGCCTCCCAAAATTTTAAAGAAAGAAAAACTTATATATGTACAAAAATAAGGATTGATATAATGAAGGGATGGAATATGACTGTAAAGATGGAAATTATAAAAAAATTTATAAAAGGAATTGATAAGAAGTTGTTTGAAAAAAGAAAGAAGAAGATTTAAAAAAAAAAAAAGAAAAAAAAAAAAGGGAGAGAATGTGATCAGGCAGGGGAGTAGAAAAAAACCATACACCCGGGATTTAGGGTATATTTTGATCTGTTAGAAGAAACTATCTCAAAATTTTAAAGAGAGAACAACTTATATATAATGCCAAAAATACAGGTAGCTACTATGAAGGGATAGAATATGACTCTAAAAATGAAAAATAAAAATGTTTTTTAAAAAAGGGATTGATAAGATTTTGTTGAAAAAGGGAAAAAGAAAAATTCAAAAAAAAATAAATAAAGACAGTTAAAAAAAAATTAACTTTGAAAGACTAAAGAATCATGGTAAAAAAGCCATGAATTCTATGTGCAGTATTCCCCTAGCGCTGGAGTTCTGCCGTTCTCATTGATCGGTAAACTTGGTCTTGGCTGGTGGTTCTAGGGGAGGGGCCTGTTGCCGTGGTTTTCAAATGTCTTTGCTGGAGGCGGAATTGCCCTGCCCTTGCCCGGTCCGGGCTAAGTAATCTGCTCGGGGTTGCTCTTGGGAGCTTTTGTTCCCTGCAAGCTTTCTGTACAGCTTTGGAGGTGGAGAGTGAAAATCGCGGCCTCCCAATCTCCGCCCCAGAGGAACCGAGAACTCGGGCCCCGCTCCTCAGTGAGCCCCCAGAGAAAAGCCGTCAGTCACTCCCGTCTCCCTGGTCTCCGGCCGCACTCCATGCTCACCCGGCCTGTGACCCTGCATTTTCTATCTCTGGCACACGACCCCCGGTGGAGTCTCCAAACCCAGCAGATCCTTGTGGTGCACTCCCGCGCCGCTCCTCCCGGGGGAGGAAGGTGAGTCTCCCTGGATCTGCCGCTTGTTAGGTCCCTGCTGGAGGAGCAGTGGCCCGACTGTGCCGCGGATCACGGTTTATGGCAACCCTGAGCTGAGAGCCTGCGCCTTGGCTCCGTCTCTGCAGCCGGCTTCCCCCCTCCAATACCTGGGAGCTCTGCTGCACTCAAGCACCCCTGGTCTTTCTGTGACCCCGAGGGTCCTGAGACCACACTGTCCCACGAGGGTTCCACCCCCCACTTAGCCACCAGAGTGACCTCCCTCAGCGGAGCAGACTTCTAAATGTTCCGATTTTGTGCTCCGCAGATCTATCACTTGCCAGAAGCAGCTGATGGAGGCCTCTCCCCCACCATCTATCCTCCCGAATATCACCTCGGATTCACTTCTCCGCACATCCTACCTTCCAGAAAGTGGTCGCTTTTCTGTTCAGAGAGTTGTTACTATTCTTTTCTTTGATCTCCTGTTGAGTTTGTAGGTGTTCAGAATGGTTTGATCCCTATCCAGCTGAATTCCTGAGAGGAGATGAAATCCAGGTCTCCTACTCCTCCTCCATCTTGCTCCTCCCCCGGAGCCTCCATTTTACATTGCACCTCATTAATAGCCTTTTTTATTTCAACTTGGTTAGATTTGAGTTCTTTTATTTCTCCAGTAAGGGTTTCTCTAATATCTTCTGTGCTTTTTCCAAGCCCAGCTAGTATCTTTATAACCATCATTCTGAACTCTGGTTTCGACATCTTACTAATGTCCATATTGTTCAGGTCACCTGCTGTCCATACTGTCTCTTGTTCTTTTTTTTGAGGTGATTTTTTCCGTCTTGTCATTTTGTCTCTCTCTATGAATGAGAGAACAAAATGCTAACAGGGTAACAATGACCCCAGAAAAATATACACTAAACAAATCAGAAAAGACCTGAAACTGGGGAAAGAGAAAGGGAAAGAAAGAAAAAAGAAAAAGATAAAAGATAAAAAGGAATATGATCAAATATGATCAGGCTGGTGAATAGATCAGTGCCACACATTAGATTTTTGGTGTATATTGGTCTGTTAGAAGAAACTGACTCCCAAAATTTTAAAGAAAGAAAAACTTATATATGTACAAAAATAAGGGTAAATACGATGAAGAGATGGAATATGACTGTAAATGAAAATTATAAAAGATTTTATAAAAGGAATTAATAAGACAAGAAGTTGGTTAAAAAAAAAGAAGAGGAATAAAAAAAGGGGTGGAGACAATACGATCAGGCAGGAGACTAGAACAAAGCCATACACTAGAGATTTATGGTATATTTTGGTCTGGTAGAAGAAACTGTATCCCAAAATTTTAAAGAGAGAACAACTCATATATATACCAAAAATAAGGTTAACTAAAATGAAGGGATAGAATATGACTCTAAAAATGAAAAACAAAAAAGATTTTTAAAAAAGGGATTGGTAAGATGGTTGAAAAAGGGAAAAAGAAAAATTAAAAAAAAAAAAAAGAAAAAAAGAAAATAAAAAAAAATTAACTTTGAAAGACTAAAGAATCAGGGGGGAAAAGCCTTGAATTCTATGTGCTGTATTCCCCTAATGCTGGCATTCTGCCGTTCTCATTGATTGGTAAACTTGGTCTTGGCTGGCTGTTCTTGCTGATCTTCTGGGGGAGGGGCCTGCTCCCGTGGTTCCTAAATGTCTTTGCCAGAGTCAGAATTGCCCTGCCCTTGCTGGGGCCGGGCTAATAAGCTGCTCTTGTTTGCTCTCAGGAGCTTTTATTCCCTGCAAGATTTCCGTACAGCTTTGGAGGACGAGAGTGAAAATGGCAGCCTCCCAATCTCTGCCCCGGAGGATCCAAGAACTCGGTGCTCCACTCCTTAGTAATCCCCCAGAGAAAAGCAGTCAATCACTCCTGTCTCCCTCTTCTCCAGCCGCACTCTGTGCTCACCCAACCTATGACTGAGGGTTTCTATCTCTGGCACCCGACACCAGGTGGAGTCTCCAAACCCCGCAGATTCCTGGGGTGCGCTTCTGTGCCACTCCTCCCAGGGGAAGAAGTGGAGTCTCCCTAGATCTGCCACTTGTGGGGTCCCTGCTGGAAGAGCAGTGGCCCGACTGTGCCGCAGATCACAGTTTATGGCAACCCCAAGCTGAGAGCCCACTCCTCAGCTCCGTCTGTGCAGCCAGCTTCCTTGCTCCAATATCTGGGAGCTCTGCCACACTCAGGCATCTCCAGTCTTCCTGTGACCTTGAAGGTCCTGAGATCACACTGTCCCAGAGAGGGTTCTACCCCCTGCTTAGCCACTGGAGTGATGTCCCTCAGCAGAGCCGACTTCTAAAAGTTCCGATTTTGTGCTCCACTGCTCTATCACTTGCCAGTAGCAGCTGACGGAGTCTCCCTCCCCCCTCCATCTATCTTCCTGAATATCACCTCGGATTCACTTCTCCGCATGTCCTACCTTCCAGAAAGTGGTCGCTTTTCTGTTCAGAATCACTGCTATTCTTTGCTTCGATCCCCTGTTGAGTTTGTAGGTGTTCAGAATGGTTTGATCCCTATCTAGCTGAATTCCTGGGACCAGACGAAATTTAGGTCTCCTACTCTTCTGCCATCTTGCTGCTCCCCTTCTTCTCATTCTCTTGACATTGTCTTTTTTACAGACATTTTTAACTTTAATGAAGTTGAGCTTATCAATTATCCCATGGACCATGCTTTTGGTGCAGTATCTAAAAAGCCATTGCAGTATCTAAAAAGCCATTGCCATGCTCAAGGTCATCAGGCAGATGATTCTATTTTTATGATAACATCTGAACCCTTAGGCATGACATTCAAATAGCTTTATTTTTATTAAGAATATAAGTAAAAATCGTTCTGGGAGTCCCTGCACTGTTTCTTCCTTTGCTTTATATGAACATTTTTCTTCTTTTGTTTTATAGCATTTAAAAAAATTCTAAAAATGTTTGCAAGAGTATTTATTCTTATAAAGATGATCTTTGTAAGTGATCTTGTTGACTACTATTGGCTTATAGATTGTAAAAGTTTGTGTCTGAGTGCTGCATGCCACTCTCTAAACTCTCCTAATCCAGATAAGAGGGGACAAAAGGAAGACAAAAGTATATATATATATATTTATACACATTTTTTTTTGGTCTCATAAATGGATGTTCCAGTGGAGATCCTGGACAACTTAAAAGAACTGATCAGGGCACCTGGGTGGCTCAGTGGGTTAAACATCTGCCTTCAGCTCAGGTCATGATCTCAGAGTCCTGAAACTGAGCCTGCACCTCCCTGCTCAGTGGGGAGTCTGTGTCTCCCTCTCTCTCTGCCCCTCCCCCCAACTCATGAACGTGCACACTCTCTCTCAAAAAAAAAAAAAACAACTTTTTTTTTAAAGAATTGATGAAATGTGGAAGTATAGGAAATCCATATTGAAGAAAGCAAGTACTACAAAGTATGATCTTTAATTATATAAATTTTGGTTTTCCCTCCTAGCTCTAAGTTGTAGGGAATATTAGTGGGAATCTGCCAAAGTAGTCTGTATCTATTTGCTCATAATGTTGTCCTTTCTGTGGGATTGAGTCAACCCTTTGCACTATCATCAATCTGTCCTCATCTGTATTATTTCTTAGAGAAATGTCTTGTAATTTTTGTTTGTATATGGCATGCTTTCTAACTGTTGGTAGTAAAATTGGTTCTTGCTTATTTTATACTTAATTAGTTATATCATTAATAATTTTAGGATTAGCAGTTGTTTTCAAGCTGGGCCTTTAAGAAGTCCTCTCTATTTATTTTTACAAAGAAATGCATTTTTCTTAGAAATCAGTCAAAGAAATTATAACTAAGTTCACACTCACAACATGAGAGACATATAATTGTTGGCATTTACATCTCTTTTTAATCATTCAGTTTAGGTCTGTAATTGAACTAAAAAATCAAAATATATAATTATATTATATGAATAAGAAATTTCTTAAAAAGCACTCAGAAGGGGGTGCCTGGGTGGCTCAGTCAGTTACACGTCTGCCTTCAGCTTGGTTCATGATACCAGGGACTGGATTGGCCATGTTGGGCTCCCTGCCCAGTGGGGAGCCTGCTTCTCTCTCTCCCTCTGCCCCTCCCCCTGCTTGTGTGCACACCCTCTCTCTCTCTCTCTCTCTCTCAAATGAATAAATAAATAAAAAAAAAAATCTTTAAAAAACTTTTTTTTAAAAAAGCACTCAGAAGAATGAAGATCTAACTGGACTAACTAAATTATTGAAATGACTGCATAAATAAAGTCATACTCAGATGCTTCTCTTGAGGATAAGAGAGTCTGACCTCATGAAGGGTTTCATTTATTGACTGTACTGCAAGTTAATGGATTTCCCCATATATACAAGAATATATTTGAATTTCAGGCACTTTTCATGCAATGAAGTACCACATAATAGAGCCTATTTTGGTTTTCTTTACAAATATATTGTTTCACATTACATTAAATTCTCCTTTAAAAGTACTCTTGGGCTTCTGGTTCTGCATGTAGGAGCTTGGAAGTTACCACTTTGTCCTAACCAGTAAAATGTTGAACAGACTGAATAATGAACAACTCTTCTTGGATTCAGAAGAGAGGGGAGTTCACAGGGAAAATTGCTGTCATTGAGACTGGAGAGACAGGTCACTACAAGGAGTCACAGTTTATGGGAGCAGAGAATCATGAATGGAAATAATTACAGGAATCAGCACTGGAGTGATATAGATGGAACTGTAATTGATAAATTGCAAACTCGTTGCAAGGGACCAAGTCAAAGGACACTTCCAGGAGCTTGACCAGGTTCCAATAGTAACTATCAAAGAAAAATACCCTTGGACTTCTGGCAAGGGGAGAGGGAAGGAACCATTTTGAAATATGCCAGAGCACTATGTTCTTAACATGGCCAGCCCTCAGGGGAAAGTTGTTACCCAGGGCCTAACCTACTGGGATATTATCAGAGCCTGGGGAAATGATATATCCAACTCCAGCCCACTCTAGCTATCCTGTCTCACATAAAAAGGAAGAAAAGAACTGACAATTAGTTGTGAAGTTCACAGTCCAGAGGTATAGGCTCACCAAAACACTGAGAGCCAATCATAAGACTATAAAACACTTTCCTCCTCTCACACCTCACCATCACATTACTAAGGCTTCCTTACAGCTGCCCCTTCCTTGTACAACACACCAAAGAGCAAAAAAACAAGAAAACAAAAAAAAACACAACTTAAATAGAAAATACAAGCATCAGAACCAAATATGGCAGGGATGTTAGACTTATCAGACTTGGAATTTAAAAAGACTATAATTAATAGGCTAAGGGCTCTAGACAGCCTGCAAGAACAGATAAATGAGATACACACAGATAGAAATTCTAAGAAAGAACCAAAAAGAAATGCTAGAGATAAAAAACACTGAAACATAAATGAAAAATGCCTTTGATGTACTTATTAGTAGACTGGACACAGATGAGGAAATACATTCTGAGCTGCAGATGAAATAACAATAGAATACCTGAAAACAAAACAAAACAAAATAGAGAGAATGAGAAAAGACTAAAAAAAAAAAAGCAGAATATCCATGGACTGTGGGATAACTACAGAAAGTATCATATATGATAACCAATGCAACTACCAGAAGGATAAGCAAGAGAGAAAATAACAGAAGAAATATTTGAAACAACAATAATTGAGAATTTCCATAAATTAATGCCAGACACTAAACCACAGAACCAGGAAATTCTGAGAATATAAAGCAAGATAAGTGGCAAAAAGAAAAATGTTGTAAAAAAATGCTTATTTGTTGTTTATCTGATATTCAAACAGAACTGAGTCATCCGGTGTTTTCACTGGGTGACCTAAGATTCAACTGCTTGACCTCTCTCAGCATCTCAGGCCCTCAGCCCAGGCCATCCATCCAGGCCTTTCCCATGACCCCTTCCCTACGTTACCAGAAATTCATTTTAAAGTTCATTATGGGATGCCAGGATGGCTCAGTCAGTTAGGTGTCTGCCTTCAGCTCAGGTCATGATCCCAGAGTCCTCGAGTCACATCGGGCTCCCTGCTCAGCAGAGGGTCTGCTTCTCCCCTGCTTGTGCTCTCTCTGTCAAATAAATAAAATCTTTAAAAAAAATTAAAAAATAAAAATTCATTAAAAACACCTTACATGTTGGTATATAATTTTCAAATTACAGTAATCAAGACAATACCATATTTGCAGAACAAACAGATCAATGAAACAGAGTAGAGAATCCAGAAATAAACCCCCATAAATATAATCAATTGCTCTCTGACAAAGGAACAAAGGCAATTCAATGGAGCAAAGCAGGTTTCTTCAACAAATGATTTCTGGAAAAAGTGGACATCCATATGCAAAATAATGAAACTTGCTAGTCACAGATCTTTACAATCTTCACCAAAACTAACTCAAAATGAATCATGACTTAAATGTAAAACACAAAGCTATAAAATTTCTAGAAGGTAATATAGCAGAAAAACATAGGTTTTGGGCATTATAATGTTTTTTTAGATGCAACACCAAAGACTAGATCCATGAAATAAATAATTGATAAGTTAGACTTCATTAAAATTAAAAACTTTCACCCTGTGAAACGCAATGTCAAGAGAATGAAAAGTCGAGCCACAGATTGAGTGAAAATATTTGTAAGAGACATATCTGATAAAATACTATTATCCAAATTATGCAAAGAACTCTGGAAAGCTTAACAATAAAAAAAGCAACCCAATTTAAAAATGAGCCAAAGATTTTAACAGAGCCTCATCAAAAAAGATGTACAGATGGTAAATAGGTATATGAAAAAATGTTCCACATCATATGACATCATGGAAATGCAAATTAAAACAACAATGAGATACCACTACATACCTATTAGAATGGCCAAAGCAAAACGGTACAACCAAACAGAGGTTTCTTACAAAACTAAACATATTCTTTCATACAATTCAGCAATTGTACACCTTGCTATTTACCAATGCTTAAGTTCACACACACAAAAATGCCTGCAAAAATGGTTTTAGTAATTTATTCTAAATTGTCAAAATTTGGAAGCAACAAAGATGTCTTTCAATAGGTAAATGGATAAATTGTGGTACATCCACACAATGGAATATATTTCATCACTAAAATGAAATGAGCTGTCAAGCCATAAAAAGACATGGAAAAACCTTAAATGCATATTACTAAGTGAATAAAGGAGATAGTTTATCACTTGGTGTAATGTTATTCAAGAGTTTATGATTGTAGAGCATGAGAGCAGAATCAACCTCCTATGACACAATTAATGAAGAAAAATCAGCTTTATATTACACAATAATTAATGAAGAAAAACAGATTTTTATAGAAAATACTATTTCTTAAAAGTAATTGCTTTAGCATAAGAGCAAATAAGGTCTATGAGGGCATAAACAATTGTCTGATAGTTTTTGATAAATACTGATAACTACTAGATGCCTAGAAGAGGACTTGGCACATGATAGTTCAAATATTCAAATATATGAATATTTGAGGTAAGAAATGCTGAAAATGTTTTCCTATTACAACTTACTGTTATTCAGGAAAGCTCTTTATAAGGAAGGAATTATCTGAAATTCGTTTAGATAATTTTAAGCTGCTTTCATCATAAAGCACCTTTATAAAGGGTAAGGATGAGTTTTTGTCCCTTGATAAACTAATTACTAAATCTAAACACCTGACAAATATTGAATTAGTTGAAAATAATGCTTTTTACACAGTTTGAATTTATTATCTAATTTGCCAAATGTTTTCATTTCTCAGTAATATGTGTTTTTAACAATACTTTAACTTTTTGTTCTGAATGATTGAATTCTAGAAGTCCCTGCTAATACAAAAGATCAGAGAAAGTCCTATTTCCATAAAAACACTCACTGAAATAATGGGAGGATCTATAGCATACAAGGAAAATGTGAAATAAATAGATGAACTGATTAGGAAAGTGAAACATGGTAAGGAAAAATAAGAAAATAACTTTCTATTTAATTTCCAGTTTTTGCTGAATGTTTCCTAAGAATAGAGAAACTCTTGGGCTAAGAAGTAAATTCACCCCAATGAACAGAAAAAATTTCTATCCCACTTACTATTGACAAATATATTATCTGATAGAGATGAAGATTTGATGTGAAAGGACATTGTTGTTGTCCTTGACTTTAAACCCACAGATAAGGATTTACCTTTATCTCTATTCATTGTAACCAATCCCACACAAAAATTTGTTTAAATCATATGTCTATTTTTAAAAGAATATTTTACTTGCCTTAGAAAAAGGAAAGTTAAAGGGGACTATTTGTCATGTTATCTAATTCTTTCTTTTCACATTTCAGTAAACTGTACACTTTCCATATAAAATTTATGTCTAATTGTTCCTTTACTGGCAAGTTAACTTATCTAGTCCGATTTTCACTTACTTCAACATTTTATATATTTTTTTCCTAACATATCTTTCTTGACATTTAACTATTACATGGCTAAATAAACAATAACTTTATTGCATATGTTGAGTTTAATCTCCTATAGCCTTAGAATATGTTGGGTTCTTTCAATTTGGAGATTTTGATCATTTTAGAGGATGCATGTGTTCATATTGTTGCTAGACAGATTTTTCTCTGTAAGGAAAAAAAATAGGCATTAATAATTCCAATACTCCTTGTAAGTTTTGAACTAAAATTGTACACTAAAATATGGATAGATATTGTGCTCAAAATAGCTGCTACGGCTGTAAGAGCAGATGATTTCAAAATCAACCAGCCTACATTTTTGTATCAGTATCCTCACACATTATTATGTTGAGAAAATGTTATTTTATTTTGAAACAATGATAAAATGAATTAAATAGAATCATGTCAGACTCCTTAATGCAGGATCCATATTAACGCCAAAATAATATCTATTACTATACATATTTAAATATAACCAGTGTATTAGATTACATTATCAAAAGAGAATCTGGTTCTAATTATAATGTGATAAGTAGTGAGAGACCGTTCTCTTACTGCATCATCTAAAACAATCCACAGATATTGCAAAGCATATTTTTCCCTTCAATTTTTTAAAATTTAAATTCAATTAATTATCATATAGTGTATTATTAGTTTCAGAGATAGAGTTCAGTCATTCATCACTCTTATATAATACCCAGTGTTCAGTCCATCATGTGTCCTCCTTAATGTCCATCACCCAGCCACGCCATCCCCTCGCCCCCCTCCCCTCCAGCAACCCTCGTTTGTTTCCTTTGCTTAAGTCTCTTATGGTTTGTCTTCTTCCCTGATTTTGTCTTCATTTTTTTGTCTCTACCCCTATGATCCTCTGCCTTGTTTCTTAAATTCCACATATGAGATCATATGATAATTGTCTTTCTCTGATAAACTTATTTCTCTTAGCATAATACCCTCTAGTTCTATCTACATCATTGCAAATGGCAAGATTTCATTTTTTTGATGGCTGAGTAGTATTCCATTGTATATATATATCACATCTTCTTTATCCATTCATCTGCCAATAGATATCTGAGCTCTTTCCATAGTTTGACTATTGTGGACATTGCTGCTATAAACATTGGGGTGCAGCTGTCCCTTCAGATCACTACATTTGTATCTTTGGGGTAAATCCCTAGTAGTGCAATTGCTGGGTCATAAGGTAGTTCCATTTTCAAACCTTTGAGGAACCTCTATACTGTTTTCCAGATTGGCTGCCCCAGCTTTCATTCCCACCAACAGTCTAAGAGGGTTCTCCTTTCTCTGCATCCTCACCAGCATCTGTCGTTTCCTGACTTGTTGATTTTAGTCATTCTGATCCATGTGAGGTGGTATCTCATTGTGGTTTGGTTTGTATTTCCCTGATGCCGAGTGATGTGGAGCATTTTTTCATGTGTCTGTTGGCCATTTGTATGTCTTCTTTGGAAAAATATCTGTTCATATCTTCTGCCCATTTCATGATTGGATTATTTGTTCTTTGGGTGTTGAGTTTGATAAGTTCTTTATAGATTTTGGATACTAGCCCTTCATCTGATAAGACATGCAAATCATATATTTAAAGACATTGAATAGAGCTGTGGAGAAAAACAGGGTTACATGAACCAAAATATCACAGAAAGAGTAATTTTTCCTATGTAAGCAAACTGTCAATAGCTGTTTTCTTTCTTGGGGTTATTTCCTAATTCCAGATGTGGGTGTGGCCCACAGAGAGAAACATGTGAGCTGGCACAGCTTGGAAATTTAAAAAATTCTAAACAGGGGTGCCTGGGTGGCTCAGTTGGTTTAGCGTCTGCCTTCAGTTCAGGTCATGATCCCAGGGTCCTGGGATCAAGTCCCACATTGGGCTCCTTGCTGAGCAGAGAGGCTACTTCTCCCTCTTCCTTTCCCCCTGTTTGTGCTCTCTCCTTTCTGTCAAATAAATAAATAAAATCTTAAAAAAAAAAAAAAAAAGAAATCTCTAGATGGGTGCCCTATTTCCCCAGGGTGCATTTTTTTTAAAAATCCTCTATGGCAAATGTGTCATGGTCTTTTCCTAAAGATATTTACCAAAGTTGGAAGTATAGTGAAGTGGGAGACCAATGAATAAAGGTCCAAATCTCTGAAGTATTGATTAGGCTAAGGAGAAAGAGAGGGATGCCAGGCTCTCAGGGTAAAGCCCAGGTGACATATGCTCAATGAACAGAGGCAGGCAGAATCTCATCAAACCTGTAACACATCCCTCAACTGGCCCAATTCCTCATTGAATTTATGTAATCAGCCTCTTCCTCTATCTGCTTATCCAAGTAAAAAAAGAACTTTATGTGTTGAAGATAAAATCATCCAGGATCTTTATAGTTCCTAAATACATAAAACATGGCATATAATTTGAACTTAGTAGTACACATGCAAAGAGGAAGCAAACGTAACATTAAAATAGCTTTCATTAATATGTTAAAGGGAATAGAAGATTAAAAATGGATAAAAAGATGGAGAATTCCAAAAGATATTTAAAATCTATAAAGTTTTTTATATTCAGAATTAATTGGATGAGTTTAACAGCAGACTGGACATACACAAAAAGGATAATTTGATCTAATTCAAAGAGAAAGCACTAAAAAATATCAGAGTGAAGCACAAAAAAGGAAAAGAAGAATGGAAACAAAATAGAATCAAACAAAAAAGAAAGAGTTAATCCCACAACATTAATAAAATAAAGTGGAAAATTCAAATGATCATTTTAGGATATACAAAAGTAAATTTTTGAAATTGAAACCACTCTTATTTTTAAAATTTCCAAGAAACTTCAGAAAAGAAATAAACTTTCTTAATTTTCTTGGTGTAAGGGCATCAAAACCCTCCAGTTAACATCAAACATAATGTTGATTTTTTTTTTAAGATTTTATTTATTTATTGAGAGAGAGAGCAAGAAAGCACAAGCAGGGGGAGCAGCAGAGGGAGAGGGAGAAACAGGCTCTCCACTGAACATGGAGCCCAGTGGATGTGGGGCTCCATCCTAGTACCCTGGGATCATGACCTGAGTCGAAGGCAGACTCTTAACCGACTGAGCCACCCAGGTGCCCACGTAATGTTGATGTTTTAAATACTTTTCCTCTGAAATGAGGAACAGAGCAATATATTTTTAATGAATCTTGTTAAATAGTATAAATTCTCCAGCTTTACTTCTCAATATTGCCTTTAATTCCATAAGTTCTAGGAAGAGATTGCTAACTTCAACAAAAAGTTCTTGGGGATTTTGATTGGAATTACACTAAATCTATACAACAATTTTAGAAGCCTTGATGTCTTAGTAATACTTGCTCTTGTGAAGTATAATCATAGTATACCCTTCTGTTTATTTATGTCTTAATTTCTCTCAGGGATGTTTTGTAGGTTTCATTGCATGAGTGTTACATAACTTTCATTATTTGAATTCTAGATAATAGTTGCTGTTTGATTCATGAAAAATATATTGTATATAAAATAATAAGTATTGGTATAATGATGGACATTATAGATCAGTACCAGAGAGGCCAGAAATAGCCCCCCTCACATAACCAGTCCATATGATTTATTAAAAACAAACCACCAACAACAAAAAACCCCACTGTTATTTAGTTGGGGAAAGGATAACCTTTTCAGTAAATGATGTCAGAGCAGTTGGACATGTATAACAAAACAGTATGTTTAGACCCTTCCTTAAAGTTTACATAAAAAAGTAATTTGATATGATGTATATATTCAGTTGTAGAATGTAAAATAAAAGAGCTCTTAGAAGAAAAGAGAGAAGAATATCTTTATGCCCTTGGAATAAGCAAAGACTTCTCAAATAGGGCACAAAATGAAACAAACTTTTTTTCAAAAGATGATAAATTGATTTTTATTAAAATTAAAAACTTCTGTTCACAAAAAAATGCAAGTCAAAGCTTGGGAAGAAATACTGGTCAGACATACATAAGAAAATAGCACTCATATGTAATATAAAGAATTCTATAAAATTAATAAGAGAACAGATAAAACATTAATGGAACAAAAATCTTGATAGTCACTTCGCAATAGAACATACAAAATAACAAAAAACAGAAGACAAATTAAAATTAAAACCACAATGTCCTTCCACTTCACAGCCATCAGAATACCTTTAGTTAATCTCATGACATAACAATGTTATGATGAACATGTGGACAATCGAGCTTCTCCTGCATTGCTAGTGGGAATGTAAATTGGTACAAGCACTCTGGAATTCTGTTTGGCAATATCTGTTGACCTCATACCTAACCCTATACCTAGCAATTTAATTCTTGGGCATATACTCTATATAGATGGCAACATATGTTCATGAAAGACTTGTACAAACATATCTACAGAAACATTATTTACAATAATTCCAATTTGGAAAAACTCCATATAACCTTAAAAGTTGATAGGACTAATAAACTCTGACATACATACCCACCCAGTGGAATACTGCACAGCAATGAGAAAGAACAAATTGCTGATACATTCAACAACATCAACAAATTTCACAGTAATCATGTAAAATGTGGATGGGACTAGATACCTTATGCCTAGCCCCCCCAGTGCATTTTTGAAGCACATAATTCATCTAGTTTCACAAGTTCATAACTAGAAAATAATTTGACTCAGGACGAATCATACCTCTAATCTCACCCATACCTGATTTGAATCATATTTAGATGAAATTTTGGAGTTTAGACTTTGGAGTTGATGCTGTAATGAGTTAAGACTTTTAAGTCTGTTGGGATGGAATGAATTCATTTTGAACGAGACAAGGACATGTATTTTGGGGGGGGTCACAGGTGGAATGTTATGGACTGAATGTTGGGTGTCCCTTCAAAATCTCATGCTGAAACCTTTAACCCTACTGTGATGGTATTTAGAGATGGAGCCTTTGGGAGGTAGTGGGGTTTAGATGAAGTTATGAAGAAAGAACTCCATAATGAGATTAGTGTCCTTATAAGAAAAAGAAGAAATGAGCTCTTTCTCTCTATTCAATGAGAGCATAGAGTGAGAAAGTAGCCCTCTGCAAGTCAGGAAGAAGGTTTTCTCCAGAGTCCAACCACTTTAATCTTGGATTTCCAGCCTCCAGAATGGTAACAAACAAATTTCTGTTGTTTAAGTCATCAAGTCTATGGTATTTTGTTATGGCAGCCTGAGCTAAGACAAGACTTACTCATTCATTTAAATATATTTATTAAGAACCTATTAATATACCAAAAACTATTATAGGTCCTCACAAAAGTGAAAAACAAAAAATGTATTTTCAATGTTCTGTCTTTACCTAACAAAACTCTGAGAAAGAAATCTAAATTACCATACTTAGTTAATATCCAGGATATTATCTTTCACCCGGTGGCTCTTGATTCCATATTTCATACTCAATCTTAAATGTACCTGTGTAAGAAAGTCAATTAGCAAAAGATAGCAATATTATTAAGAGGTACGCATATGTGCACATGCATGTGTGCGTGCGCGCGCACACGCACACACACAACATTCACACATGAGGCAAACTGTATAAAATAAATAATAAATCATTTTGATCTAAATGAGTACAAAAATTGAGTCACTGACTTTGGGTGTTTACATTCCATAACTCTTCTCTTTGCCTTTTTTGGTATAAAATCAGATCTTAAATCATTTTCTTATTGTTGTTATATTCTGGGTTGCTATAGTAGAAACACACAATCTAATTAAACTTAGATTGTTCTATTAGCAAATTATATTTTTAAATCTTCACCAACACCTTTAAATTTCATCTTCATTCAATCCTTTCAATGTACCCATCTCTGGTATAATTATATAACTTTGTAGTATGTGTAAGGAATAGTCAAACAATTTTTGCCTTCTTATCATAATTTTCTGCATGGCAGGCATATTTAGTTTCCAAACTGTACCTAAGCAAGTATGTGCCTTTGATGATTATTTTAAGACAAAATACTAAAAATACTAAAATTGAGTCTAATTGCTACTTTTCATTTTAATACCTCTGCTAGCATAAAATGGTGCTTGTTTCTCTCCATATCTTTTTTAGTCTTATTTTAATATGTTGATATTCTTGTGAGAAGATAATAGTGTTTATTTTGAAAACTTACTATTTTGTAGTAATAAGTCATTAGTATTAGGCACAATGTCATGGGAAGCAGCAATAATTACATTGAAAGAATCAATCTTGGAATCAAAAATCACATTGGTAAATCCTAGTCCCATCACATATTACCTTGTTCAATCTACTAAACATCTTTTTCTTTTGTAAAAAAAAGAAAAATGTGGTTAAAAAAAACACATAACATGATACATAGTTAACAATAAATGCAATATTGCATCCAATCCTGCATAACAAACTCTACACCCATTGAATAGCAACTCCCCAGTTCCCCTTGCTCTTCCCAAGCACCATTCTTTTTTAAGTTTTTATATAAATTACAGTTAATATACAGTGTAATATTAGTTTCAGGTGTACAATTTAGCGATTCAACACTTCCATACAACACCTGGTGCTCATCACAACAAGTAGCCTCCTTAATCCCCATCACCTATTTCACCCATCCCCCCACCCCTCCCCTCTGGTAACCATCAGTTTGTCCTCTATAGTTTGGTTTGTCTCTCTCTTTTTTTCCCTTATGATTGTTTGTTTTGTTTCTTAAATTTCACATATGAGTGAAATCAAATGGTATTTGTCTTTCTCTGACCAACTTATTTTGCTTAGCATAATACTCCCTAGCTCCAACTATATTGCTGCAAATGGCAAGATCTCATTCTTTTTGATGGCTGAGTAGTAATCCTGTGTGTGTGTGTGTGTGTGTGTGTATACCACATCTTTATCCATTCTAGTTTTTGTTTCTGAGTCTGATTAATTTAGATTCCACATATGCAGTATTTGCATGAAATTTCTAAGAAAAGTGAAGATGTAGCTTGGCTTTTTCTGACTGATTATATTGAAGTGTGAGATGACAGAAATTACTTATAGATGGAATTATTAAGCATTAAGGAGGCAGAACTTAAAGATTTAGAAAATTCTCAGCCTATCCATATTGCAAAATGTGAGGGCACTAAAGGTGATGCCATGTGACCATTTATTAAGATTAATATGATTCAGCCATCTAAACAGAAACTAGGAGCTATTGTTCAAGATAATGGACAAATGGATAATGGATGAACAACTATAATGGAAGAAGGACCCAGAAATGGTTCAGAGATCAGAACTGCCACTCCCATCACAGGGCCAGAATTCTTGGTCCACAGAGGTTTTAAAGGATAAGGATGCATGGCAGAGCCCAGGTGTAGTGCCACAACCTGGGAGAGCCACAGATGCTTGCTGAGAATGGTAGCATGTGTGGGGCCTCACTAGAGCTGTAGTAAGTTGTCCCACAGAGCCACGGGAGTGACTTACTACCCCCTGGGCCTGGAAAACAGAATGTGAAGGCAAGAGGAATATTCTCATACTTAAGGTCTAAGAGAATTTTCTCCATTAGGTTTTGGATTTATTTGGGAGCTGTCCCTACTTTCCTCTCTATGATGTTTCCCTTTTGAAATGGAATGTCTACCCTATGCCTGTTTCAGCACTGTATTTTATAGAAACACATAACACGTTTGGTCTCATAGGTTCATGGCTAGAGAAGAGTCGGCCTCAGAATGACTCATACCTTGAGTCTGACCCAAATCTGATTTAGATGATATTTACATGAGACTTTGGACTTACACTTTAAAGTTAATGCTGGAACGAGTTAAGACTTCTGGGTCTATTGGGATGAAACAAATGAACAAATGCAAAAAGGGCTGAATTTTGGGAGGGCCAAGGATGGAATACCATAGACTGAATATTTCCTCCCAAAATTCATATGAAAACTAATCCACAGTGTGATGGTATTTGGAGATGGGGCCTTTAGGGGAGGTCATTAAGTCATGAGGGAGGAGCCCTTATGAATGGGATTAGTGGCCTTATAAAAGACATCCCAGAGAGCTCTCTTTCACTAAGTGAAGACATAGTGAGAGGATGGGTGTTTACCATCTCATAATCAAACCCAGGTGATAGGGAGCTGAAATCTGCTGCTTACAACCATGAGTCAAACCCTCAAGTGATTGAAACTCCAGCCAACAGTTTGACTTCAACCTCATGAAAAATCCTGAGCCAGAACCACTGAACTAAGTGTTTTGGGATTTCCTACCCTCAGAAACTGTCAGATAGCAAAATTTTGTTGTTTTAAGCTATTAATTTTGGGATTGAAATGTTATGCAGCAATAAATAATAATAAAATGGGAATTCAGAAACAAACAAAACAAAATTTCTTTAGAAATTATACAGCATGGTATAATAAATAATTGGTGCAATAGATAAAAATAGATTTTTATCAAATGATGTAAATACATTTTAATATAACTAACATCTATTGAGCATTTAATGTTTTACTTTTATGAGGAATAGTTTGCATACAGGAAAATGTGCCAAAATCAATTGTACATCTCAATATTGACATATGTATATGCCATATATTTCCTCCTCAAATATAGAATATTCCCATCACCCACTTTGCCTGTTCCTAGTCAACTGACCTTTTATTTATTTATTTTTATTATGTTATGTTAATCACCATACATTACATCATTAGTTTTTGATGTAGTGTTCCATGATTCATTGTTTGCGTATAACACCCAGTGCTCCATTCAGTACGTGCCCATCACCAGGCTAACCCATCCCTCCAACCCCCTCCCCTCTAGAACCTTCAGATTGTTTCTCAGAGTCCATAGTCTCTCACGGTTCATCTCCCCCTCCAATTCCCCCCCTTCATTTTTCCCTTTCTGCTATCTTCTTCTTCTTCTTCTTCTTCTTTTTAACATATAGGATATTTTTATCCTCCAGGATAGATACAGCCTATGTTAGGATTCTGGAAATTCAGTCTAGTTCTAAATAAGTTACAAAATTCATGTATTGCAAGGTCATTTGTCCAAAGCTAATCCTCTATAGACTTGCCTTTTAGATGAAAAGGTAGTCTCTTTCAAAGCTCCAGGGAAAATAGCTAAAACCCAGTGTTTAAGGCAATTGATTCTCAGTCAGTCACAATCCTTAAAATGAAGCCCCTCATCATAACAGGGGAGAGTTATTGCTTCACCAGAATAAATGCTGATGTGGTCATTCCAGACACTGACTTGTCACAATATGAACTAGAATTGCATATCTCTGGCCTCCCTCTGACTATAGAAGACAGCTGTTCCTTATAACTAAGCTGGAAAGATGGGAGTGGAACCCAGACTCTAACATGTTATGCATTCTGGACTCATAAAGGCAATGAGGCAGAAGAAGCCTGGTACTTCTCTAATTATTCACTTTAAAAGCTCCGTTGCCCAATAGTTGGGATCTGTTTCCTAGTGTCTATGTCTCATCTGGATAGATCTTTGTGTACTCATCTAAAATACAAAAAGCACACTGCCCCTGACTAAGAAGGAATAACAGGGATCAATTTGAAAATATATATGTGAAACACTGTGTTCCTGTTTTGAACATCAGCTAGTATAGGACTGAGAATGTAAGAACACAAAAACAAGCAAGATGAGCCCTACCTTCACTCTCACTTCTACATGAGGCAATTCTAAACTATAACACAGGAATGAGGAAGCCAAAGTAGAACACGTTTGAGTTTGGAAAAGCAAAGACACCTAGAGTAGGTAGAGCAGAATAACAGAGATGTAGAGCTATACAGAGAAAACAATAAACTGTAGAAACTGGCATAGGGGACACCATAAATCTTTGGCTGAATACCAACACAAGCACAGATATAGTAAAAATCCACAAATCCTAGCAAAGGTGAACTTTAAGGAAAGAAAGAAAATCACTGGATCCTGCAACCTAAAATATTCACTAAACACACAAATGGCAGGGAATAATTCAAATTCCCACCACACAGAGTAAAGCAGCCATGATAAATGCAAAGGTCTTTTAATATCTCTCCCAGAAGCACCATACCTTACTAATCAGCCTAAACTAGCCCTAGGATAGAAACTGCTCTGGACCCACCCCCTTTTCTCTCAAAAAGGACCATACAAATCAAGCCTCAAATGATAGATTAAAAAAAAAGAAGAAAAAAAGAAAACCCACTGATCCAATAATAACTCTTCAAGATAAAACCTAATGTATAAAAGGAACACAGAAAAGCAGTAAAAAAATATGAAATTTATAATTGCCAGCCTCCAATAAAAAGTATAATAGTTTTGTGAAGAAATAGGAAAGTATTACCCACAACCAGGAGAAAAATCAATCAATAAAAGCATAAACAAAAATGAAAGATGATAAAGTTCATAGACAAAAGTGTTATAAATATGCTCAATGCTCAAGTATTTCAAAATGAACATTAATGTAATAAATATAGCAATGGAAGATATAAAAAACCACCAACTACAACTCTTAAAGATAAAAAATATGATATTTGAAATAAACATTTCCCTGAACTAGATTAACAGTGTATTGGTGACTAAAGAACAACAAATCAGTAAAAATGATCAAATAAGATACCTTTTAACAAAATATTTTTTTAATTGAAGAAAGATAAAATACATAAATAGAAGGAATAGAGACCAAAGATTTATAGTATACTACTAAGCAATGTAACATACATGCAATGAAAAAAAAGAGAGATGACACAGTAAAAATTTTTTTAAAGAAATAATAGATCAAAAATTTTCAAATATGATGAAAACTATAAGCCCATAACCCAAGAAGCTCAAAGTATTCTCAACCATGAGAGCCAAAGAAAATTACACAAGCATAACAAAATCAAATTCCTGAAAACCAATGTCTAAAAAAAATCTTAAGAGCAACAAAGGTCAAAAGCACATTATTTTCAGAAGAACAAAGATAATAATGCAAAAGAGTCATCCGAACCTATATAGTCTAGAAGACAATGAAACAATGTCTTAATACCACATATTGAGAAAAAAACAGAAATAATTTTAAAATCAACAAAATATTTTTTTCAAAATTAAGACAAAATATAAGCTTTTTCAGACAACAAAAATTGCGAGGATCTATTGTCAGCAGACTTGCGGTTAAAAAAAAAAAAAAAAAAGGTTAGGGGCACCTGGGTGGCTCAGTCCTTAAGCATCTGTTTTCGACTCAGGTCATGACCCCAGTGCCCTGGGATCAAGTTTCCAACTGCTTCTCCTGACTTGCTGACTGCTTCTCCCTCACCAGCTCCCCCAGCTTGTGTTCCCTATCTCACTGTCTCTCTCTGTCACATAAATAAATAAAATCTTTAAAAAAAAAAAAAAAAAGGTTAAAGAAGTACCTCAGGCATTAAAAAAATAATAATCTTAGATCTTTAAATATAAATGGAGAGAAGGAAGAGCAAGATGGTGGAGGAGTAGGAGGCATAAATTTCATCTGGTCCCAGGAATTCAACTAGATAGAGGTCAAACCTTTCTGAACACGTACGAACTCACCAGGAGATTGAAGAAAAGAATAGCAGCAACTCTATGAACAAAAAAGCGACCACTTTGGAAGGTAGGATGGGCAGAGAAGTGAATCCCAGGTAATATTTGGGAAGATAGACAGCAGGGGATGGGGCCTGCATCAGCTGCTATGGCAAGTGATAGAGCAGCAGAGCACAAAATTGGAAATTTTAGAAGTCAGCTCCACTGAAGGATGTCACTCCAGTGACTAAATGGGTGGTGGAACACTCGCTGGGACAGTGTGGTCTCAGGACCCTTGGGGTCACAAAGATTGGGGGGGGGCATGAGTGCAGCAGAGCTCCCAGGTATTGGAGCGGGGAAGCCGGCTGCAGAGACGGAGCTGAGGAGCGGGCCCTAAGCTCGGGGTTGCCGTAAACCATGATCCGCGGCACAGTAGGGCCACTGCTCCTCCAGCAGGGACCCAGTGTCAGATCAGGGGAGATTCCCTTCCTCCCCTGGGAGGAGCACCGCAGGAGTGCACCACAAGGATCTTATGGGTTTGGAGACTCCACACGGGGTCGTGTGCAAGAGATAGAAATGCTCGGTCACAGGCTGGGTGAGCATGGAGTGGGGCCGGAGACCGGGAAGATGGGAGTGATTGACTGCTTTTCTCTGGGGGCACACTGAGGAATAGGGCCCCAAGTTCTCGGCTCCTCTGGGTGGAGACTGGGAGGCCGCCATTTCACTCTCATCCTGCAAATCTGTATGGAAAGCTTGCAGGGAACAAAAGCTCCCAAGAGCACACCTGAGCAGATTACTTAGCCCAGATGGCAAGGGTGGGACAATTCCACCTCCAGCAAAGACATTTGGGAACCGCTGCAACAGGCCCCTCTCCCAGAAGATCAGCAAGAACAGCCAGCCAAGACCATGTTTACCAATCAATGAGAATGGTAGAACTCCAGCGCTAGGGGAATACTACACATAGAATTCATGGCTTTTTTACCATGATTCTTTAGTCTTTCAAAGTTAATTTTTTTTTGCACTTTCTTTTTCCTTTTTTTTTGAATTTTTCTTTTTCCCTTTTTCAACCAACATCTTATCAATCCCTTTTTTAAAAAATCTTTTTTATTTTTCATTTTTAGAGTCATACTCTATCCCTTCATAGTAGTTACCCTTATTTTTCATATATATATATATATATAAGTTGTTCTCTCTTAAAAATTTTGGGATACAGTTTCTTCTAAAAGACCAAAATATACCCTAAATCTCTAGTGTATGGCTTTGTTCTAGTCTCCTGTCTGATCACATTATCTCCTTTTTTTTTTAATCCTCTTCTTTCTTTTTTCAACAAATTTCTTATTAATTACTTTTATAAAATCTTTTATAATTTTCATCTTTACAGTCATATTTCATCTGGTCATCATATTAACCCTTATTTTTGTACATATATAAGTTTTTCTTTCTTTAAAATTTTGGGAAGCACTTTCTTCTAACAGACCAAAATACATCTAAAATCTAGTGTGTGGCACTGATCTATGCACCAGCCTGGTCATATTGGTCATATTCTCTGTTTTGTTTTGATTTTGTTTTTATCTTTTTCTTTATTTTTTTTCATCTTTTTTCTTTCTTTCAGGTCTTTTCTGATGTGTTTAGTGTATATGTTCTGGGGACTTGTTACCCTGTTAGCATTTTGTTCTCTCATTCATCTATTCTCCTCTGGACAAAATGACAAGACAGAAAAAAATACCTAAAAACAAAGAACAAGAGGCAGTACCAACTGCCAGGGACATAATCAATATGAACATTAGTAAGATGTTGGAACTAGAGTTAAGAATGATGATTTTAAAGATACTAGCTGGGCTTGAAAAAAGCATGGAAGTTCTTAGAGAAACCCTTTCTGGAGAAATAAAAGAACTAAAATCTAACCAAGTCAAAATCAAAAAGGCTATTAATGAGGTGAAATAAAAAATGGAGGCTCTAATGGCTAGGATAAATGAGGCAGGAGAGAGAATTAGTGAAATAGAAAACCAAATGATGGAAATAAAGAAGCTGAGAAAAAGAGAGATAAACAACTACTGTGCCATGAGGGAAGAATTCTAGAGATAAGTGATACCATAACATGAAACAATATTAGAATAATTGGGATCCCAGAAGAAGAAGAAAGATAGAGAGGCACAGAAGGTATATTGGAGCAAATTATAGCAGGGAACTTCCCTAATCTGGGGAAGGAAACAGGCATCAAAATCCAGGAGGCACAGAGAACACCACTCATAGTCAATAAAAATAAGTCAACACCCCAACATCTAATAGTAAAACTAATGAGTCTCAGAGACAAAGAGAAAATCCTGAAAGCAGCTCGGGAGAACAGATATGTAACCTACAATGGTAAAAACATAAGACTGGCAACAGACCTATCCACAGAGACCTGGCAGGCCAGAAAGGACTGGAAGGATATATTCAGAGCACTAAAGGAGAAAAATGTGCAGCCAAGAATACTATATCCAGCTAGGTTGTCATTAAAAATAGAAGGAGAGATAAAAAGCTTCCAGGACAAACAAAAACTAAAGGAATTTGCAAACACAAAACCAGCCCTACATGAAAACTTGAAAGGGGTCCTCTAAGCAAAGAAGGAGCCTAAAAGCAACATAGACCAGAAAGGAACACAGACAATCACCTTACAGGCAATACAGGGCACTAAATTCATATCTTTCAGTAGTTGCCCTGAATGTAAATGGTCTAAATGCCCCAATCCAAAGACACAGGCTATCAGACTGGGTAAAAAAACAAGACCCATTGATATGTTGTCTGCAAGAGACTCATTTTAGACACAAAGACACCCCCAGATTGAAAGTGAAGGGGTGGAAAACCATTGACCTTGCTAATGGACACCAAAAGAAAGCTGGGGTGGCAATCCTTATATCAGACAAATTAGATTTTAACCAAAGACTGTAATAAGAGTTGAGGAAAGACACTATATCCTACTTAAAGGGTCTATCCAACAAGAAGATCTAACAATTGTAAATATCTATGCCTCTAACATAGAAGTAGCCACTTATATAAGCCAATTAATAACAAAAGCAAAGAAACAAACTGACAAAAATACAGTAATAGTGGGGGACTTTAACACCCCCTCACCGAAATGGACAGATCATCTAAGCAAAACATCAACAAGGAAATAAAGACTTTAAATGACACAGTGGACCAAATGGACTTCACAGATATATTCAGAACATTCCATCCCAAAGCAACAGAACACACATTCTTTTCTAGTGCCCATGGAACATTCTCCAGAATAGATCAAAACCTAGGTCACAAATCAGGTCTCAACCAGTACCAAAAGATTGGGGTCATCCCCTGCATATTTTTGGACAATGCTTTGAAACTAGAACTCAATCACAAGAGGAAAGTCAGAAAGAACTCAAATACATGGAGGCTAAAGAGCATCCTACTGAAGAATGAATAGGTCAACCAGGAAATTAAAGAAGAATTTAAAAAATTCATGGAAACTAATGAAAATGAAAACACAACTGTTCAAAATCTTTGGGATGCAGCCACAGCAGTCCTAAGAGGAAAGTACATAGCAATACAAGCCTTTCTCAAGAAATAAGAAAGGTCTCAAATACACAACCTAACCCTACACATAAAGGAGCTAGAGAAAGAACAGCAAATAAAGTCTAAACTCAAAAGGAGAAGAGAAATAATAAAGATCAGAGCAGAAATCAATGAAATAGAAAACAAAGGAACAGTAGAACAGATCAATGACTCTAGGAGTGGTTCTTTGAAAGAATTAACAAGATTGATAAACCCCTGGCCAGACTTATGAAAAGAAAAGAGAAATGACCCAAATAAATAAAATCATGAATGAAAGTGGAGAGATCACAGCCAACACCAAAGAAATATAAACAACTATAAGAAGATATTATGCGCAACTCTATGCCAGCAAATTAGATAACCTGGAAGAAATGGATGCATTCCTAGAGATGTATCAACTACTAAAACTGAACCAGGAAGAAATAGAAAACCTGAATAGACCTATAACCACTAAGGAAATTGAAGCAGTCATCAAAAATCTCCCAACAAACAAAAGCCCAGGGCCAGATGGCTTCCCAGGGAGATTCTACCAAACATTTAAAGAAGAATTAGTACCTATTCTTCTGAAACTGTTCCAAAAAATAGAAATGGAAGGAAAACTTCCAAACCCATTTTATGAGGCCACCATTACTTTGATCCCCAAACCAGACAAAGACCTCATCAAAAAGGAGAATTACAGACCAATATCCTTAATGAACATGGATGCAAAAATTCTCACCAAAATACTAGCCAATAGGATCCAACAGTACATTAAAAGGATTATTAACCACGACCAAGTGGGATCTATCCCTGGGCTGCAATGTTGGTTCAACATCCACAAATCAATCAATGTGATACAATACGTTAATAAAAGAAAGAACAAGAACCATATGATCCTGTCAAGAGATGCAGAAAAAGCATTTGACAAAGTACAGCATCCTTTCTTGATCAAAACTCCTCAGAGTATAGGGATAGAGGGTCCATACCTCAATATCATAAAAGAAATCAAAGACATCCGAATTGGCAAATGGAACAGAATGGAGAACCCAGAAATGGACCCTCAACACTATGGTCAACTCATATTTGACAAAGCAAGAAGGAATGTCCAATGGAAAAAAGTCTCTTCAACAGATGGTGTTAGGAAAATTGGACCGCCACATGCAGAAGAATGAAACTGGACCATTTCCTTACACCACACACAAAAATAGACTCCAAATGGTTGAAAGACCTAAATGTGAGACAGGAGTCCATCAACATCCTAAAGGAGAACACAGGCAGCAACCTCTTCGACCCTCAGCTGCAGCAACTTCTTCCTAGAAACATCAGCAAAGGCAAGGGAAGCAAGGGCAAAAATGAACTATTGGGACTTCATCAAGATAAAAAGCTTTTGCAAAGCAAAAGAAACAGTCAACAAAACCAAAAGACAACCAACAGAATGGGAGAAGATATTTGCAAGTGACATATCAGATAAAGGGCTAGTATCCAAAATCTATAAAGATCTTAGCAAAGTCAACACCCAAAGAACAAATGATCCAATCGAGAAATGGGCAGAAGACATGAACAGACATTTTTCCAAAGAAGACATCCAAATGGCCAACAGACACATGAAAAGTGCTCAACATCTCTCAGTATCAGGGAAATCCAAATCAAAACCTCAATGAAATACCACCTCACACCAGTCAGAATGGCTAAAATTAACAAGTCAGGAAATGACAGATGTTGGCGGGGATGCAGAGAAAGGGGAACTCTCCTACACTGTTGGTGGGAATGCAAGCTGGTGCAGCCACTCTGGAAAACAGTATGGAGGTTCCTCAAAAAGTTGAAAATAGAGCTACCCTATGACCCAGCAATTGCACTACTGGGTATTTACCCCAAAGATACAAATGTAGGGATGTGAAGGGGTATGTGCACTCCGATGTTTATAGCAGCAATGTCCACAATAGCCAAGCTGTGGAAAGAGCCAAGATGTCCATCGACAGATGAATGGATAAAGAAGATGTGGTATATATATATATAATGGAATATTATGCAGCCATCAAAAGGAATGTGATCTTGCCATTTGCAATGACCAGAATGGAACTGGAGGGTATTATGCTGAACAAAATAAGTCAATCAGAGAAAAACATGTATCATATGACCTCAGTGATATGAGGAATTCTTAATCTCAGGAAACAAACTGAGGGTTGCTGGAGTGGTGGGGGTGGGAGGGATGGGGTGGCTGAATGATAGACATTGGGGTGGGTATGTGCTATGGTGAGCGTTGTGAATTGTGTAAGACTGTTGAATCATAGACCTGTACCTCTGAAACAAATAATGCATTATATGTTAAAAAAAAAAAAGAAGATAGCAGGAAGGGAAGAATGAAGGGGGGGAAATCCGAGAGAGAGACCAACCATGAGAGACGATGGACTCTGAAAAACAAACTGAGGGTTCTAGAGGGGAGTGTGGTGGGGGGATGGCTTAGCCTGATGATGGGTATTAAAGAAGCCATGTGTTGCATGGAGCACTGGGTGTTATATGCAAACAATGAATCATATAATATTACATCAAAATCTAATGGTGTTATATATGGTGATTAACATAACATAATAAATAAATAAATAAATAAAATAGGGAACTCTAGAAATGACAAACTGGTAAATATATGGGTAAAAATAAAAAAATATTTTTTTTAATTAAGAGGTTCAAATTTGTAGTTACAAAATAAGTCATAAATGAAAAGTACAGCATAAGGAAAATAATTAGTAATATTGTTATAACTGTATGGTGACAGATGGTGATTACAATTACCATGGTGTGCATTGAATAATGTATAAAATTGTCAAATCAAAATGTTTTACCATTGAACTCTTTCAAATCTTTAAGGAAACATAACACCATCCTTAAGTAAACTCATTCAAATATTATGGAAGAATGACTTACTTCTAGCTCATATTTTTGTAGTCAGTATTAGATTCGTACCAAAAACTAGATAAAGACATTCCAAAAAAAGAAAATTATACATGATATCTCATAAATATCAACCAAATATTTAACAAAATATTTTAAATCAAAATCAGCAACACATAATATGATAATATATCATTAAGTTGTATTTATGACAGGAATGCACAGTTGCTTTAACATTTTCAAAATCAATCAATTCAACCCACCATATTAACAGAACTAAAGAAAAAAATGTGATGATCTCAATAGATGCAGAAAGAACATATAACAAAACTCAGCATAAATCTCAAAATAAAAAGCACAGCAAACTATTAACAGGAAGGGAATTTCTCAACCCAACAGAAGCATCTATGATAAACCTACTATAAGTATTGTAATTAATGGTAAAATACTAAATGCTTTCTGACTAAGATTTGGAATAAGCACCTCACTTTTTTATTGTAAAGGAAATCTTGATCCAAGCCATAATATAATTAAAGGAGTAAAATTATACACAGTGGAAAATCAGTGAAACTTTCTTATTCACATAAAAATGTATTTGTAGGAAATCCTAGATAATCTATGAAAAAAGCTATTAGCATTAACAAGTCACATTAGCAAAATTGTAAGATACCACTATAAAATAAAGCTATGCATTTTTATATACTAAAAATGAATGGTTTTGAAGTTGGTTATACCACTTAAAATAACATTCAAAATAGTGATGCATTTATCAAAATATACACAGAACCTATGTATAGGGAACTATTATAGGGAACTATTGCTGAGGGAAGTTAAAGAAACCTAAGTAAATGGGAAGATGAGATGTTTATGCATGAGACATTATCAAGATGTCAACAGTCAACTTTCCAAAACTTGCATCTACCGACTTACGGCAATCCCAATGAACATCCCAGCAGGCACTTTTGTACAACATGCCAAGGTAATTCTAAAATACAGCAAGATGCAAATAAGTTAAAATATCTAAAATAATTTTGGAAACAAAAAAAGTAAAGGAATTTATAGCATCTGATTTCAGATTTATCTTAAGTCTTTGGTATTGATGACAGGGATATATTGGCATAAGAAAAACATATAGATCAATGGAACAGAGAAAAGAATTCAGAAACAGACAGCCTATAAGCTTAAGTGATTTGCAACAGAAATAAAACAAATTTTCACAGAAATAAAACAAATAATACTGAAATTTGCATAGAACCACAAAAGACTCCAAACAGCCAAAAGCAATCTTGAGAAAGAAGAATGAAGCTGGAGGTATCACAATCCCAGGCTTCAAGATATACTACAAAAATTGTAGTAATCAAAACAGTACAGTATTGGCACAAAACAGACATATATATCAATGAAACAGAATAGAGAGTCCAGAAATAAATCCATACTTACATGGTCAATTCATCTATGACAAAGGAGTCAAGAATATACAATTTAAAAAAAAGATAGTCTCTTCAATAAATGGTTCTGGGAAAACTGGGCAGCTATGTATAAAAGAACAAATCTGGGCCACTTTCTTATACCATGTATAAAAAGGACCTCAAAATGGATTAAAGACCTAAATGTGAGACCTGAAACCATAAAACTCCTAGAATAAAATATGGGCAGTAATTTCTTTGACATCAGCCTTAGTAACATTTTTTTCTAGATATGTCTCTTCAAAAAAGAAAAACAAAAGCAAAATTAAACTATTGGGACTACACCAAAATAAAAAGCATTTGCACAGTGAAAGAAACCATCAACAAAACAAGGCAACCTACTGAATGGGATAAGATCTTTGCAATGATATATCCTATAAGGGATTAATATCCAAAATATATAAAGAATTTATACAACTCAATGCCAAAAAAACCCCAAATAATCCAATTAAAAATGGGCTGAGGACCTAAATAGACATTTTTCTAAAGACCTAGAGATGACCAACAGACACATGAAAAGATGCTCAACATCACTCAACATCAGGGAAATGCAAATCAAAACCACAATGAGATATCACTTTACAACTATCAGAATGGTTAGAACAAAAAAGACAAGAAATAACAAGCGTCAGCAAGGATGTGGGGAATAAGGAACCTCATGCATTGTTGGTAGAAATGCAAATTAGTGAAGCCACTATGGAATACAGTATAGAGGTTCCTCAAAAAATTAAAAATAGAAATATGTTATGATCCAATAATTCCACCACTGCATATTTACCCAAAGAAAACAAAAACACTAATTTGAAAAGATATATGCACCTCTATGTTTATAGCGGCATTATTTACAATAGCCAAGATATGGAAGCAATTTAAATATCCATTGATAGATGAACGGATAAAAAAGTTAAATATACACATAAATATATACATATATATACATAACTCAGCCATAAAAAAAAGATAAATTTTGGATATCAGCCCTTTATCTGAAATGTCATTTGCAAATATCTTCTCCCATTCCGTGGGTTGCTTTTAGTTTTGCTGACTGTTTCCTTTGCTGTGCAGAAGCTTTTTATCTTGATGAAGTCCCAAAAGTTCATTTTTCTTTTGTTTCCCTTGCCTTTAGAGACATGTCTTGAAAGAAGTTGCTGTGTCCAATGTCAAACATACTGCCTATGTTCTCCTCTAGGATTTTGATGGATTCTTGTCTCACATTGAGGTCTTTCATCCATTTTGAGTTTATCTTTATAAAGATGGTGTAAGAGAATGGTCTAGTTTCATTCTTCTGCATGTGGCTGTCCAGTTTTCCCAGCACCATTTATTGAAGAGACTGTCTTTTTCTATTGGATAAAGAACTTATCAAACTCAACACCCAAAGACAAATAATCCAGTCAAGAAATGGGCAGAAGACATGAACAGACACTTCTCCAAAGAAGACATACAAATGGCCAACAGAGGGCGCCTGGGTGGCTCAGTTGGTTAAGCGACTGCCTTCAGCTCAGGTCATGATCCCAGGGTCCTGGGATCGAGTCCCGCATCGGGCTCCCTGCTCTGGGGGGAGCCTGCTTCTCCTCCCTCTCCCACTCCCCCTGCTTGTGTTCCCTCTCTCGCTGTGTCTCTCTCTGTCAAATAAATAAATAAAATCTTTAAAAAAAAAAAAAAAACACAAATGGCCAACAGACACATGAAAAAATGTTCAACATCACTAGCCATCAGGGAAATACAAATCAAAACCACAATGAGACACCACCTCACACCAGCTAGAATGGCCAAAATTAACAAGACAAGAAACAACAAGTGTTGGTGAGGTTGTGGAGAAGGAGGAACCTTCTTGCACTGTTGGTGGGAATGCAAGCTGGTGCAGCCATTCTGGAAAACAGTGCAGAGGTTCCTCAAGACATTAAAAATAGAGTTACCCTACAACCCAGCATTGCACTACTAGGTATTTTCCCCAGAGATACAGATGTAGTGAAAAGAAGGGTCATATGTACCCCAATGTTCATAGCAGCAATGTCCACAATAGCCAAACTGTGGAAGGAACAAAAATGCCCTTAAACAAATGAATGGATAAAGATGTGGTACATATATACAATGGAATATTACTCAGCCATCAGAAAGGATGAATACCCACCATTTACATCGACATGGATGGAACTGGAGGGATTATGCTAAGTGAAATAAGTCAAGCAGAGAAAGACAATTACCATATGGTTTCACTCATATGTGGAACATAAGGAATAGAGCAGAGGACCACAGGGGAAGGGACAGAAAACTGAATGGGAAGAAATCAGAGAGGGGACAAACCATGAGAGACTCTGGACTCTGGGAAACAAACTGAGGGTTGCAGAAGGGAAGGGGTGGGGGATGGGGTAGCCAGGTGATGGGTATTAAGGAGGGCACATGTTGTAATGAGCACTCGGTGTTATATGCAACTAATGAATCATTGAACTCTACATCAAAAACTAATGATGTACTATATGTTGGCTAACTAACATAATTAAAATTTTAAAAATTAAAAAAAATAAGATCTTGCCATTTACAACAACATGGATGGACCCAAAGGTATTATGCTAAGTAAAATAAGTCAGACAAAGACAAATGTCACATGATTTCACTGATATGTCGAATCTAAAAAACAAAACAAATGAATAAACAATCACAAAAAGCAGAAACAGGGGCACCTGGTTAAGCATCCGACTCTTGGTTTCAGCTCAGGTAGTGATCTCAGGGTCCTGGGATCAGCCCTGTGTCAAGCTCTGTACTCAGCATGGCGTCTGCTTGTTTTTGTCCCTCTCCCTCCCCCTCTACCCCTCTCCCCCTCAAATAAATAAATAAGTAAAATCTTTAAAAAGAAAGAGAAAGAAAGAAAGAGAAAGAAAAAAGAAAGAAAGAAAGAAAGAAAGAGAGAGAGAGAGAGAGAGAAAGAAAGAAAGAAAGAAAGAAAGAAAGAAAGAAAGAAAGAAAGAAAGAAAGAAAGAGAAAGAAAGAAAGAAAGAAAGAAAGAAAGAAAGAAAGAAAGAAAGA